>NC_050573.1:568654021-568656204 GCF_011100635.1 Trichosurus vulpecula
TTTCAGTCATTCAGGTAAAAATGAGGAAGGTAGGGTTACACGGTAGTTGCTATGAATAATATCTGAGAATTTCACCAAGCTAGAACCTCAGTGAGTTGATCCCAAATGGCTGACAGTTTGTGTGTTTACCGTTGCTAGGAGAGGCCTGGAATTCTGGAATGGGGACCCCTTGTGTACTGGGTTTTATCCTTTTTCTTCTGGGCAGGACATTTGCTGGAAGGGTGATCAGGATAGTGATAGGATAGAAACCATGTCATATGACCTTCGCTGGAAGGAAGATCCTTTCTATGAAATGCAGCAGGGAGGTGGGGGTACATGCCATCTGAGCAAATATTAGAAGGACTATACTGTGGAAGAGGGAGTCTTTGTTTTCTACTTGACTGCAGGGCATAGCACATTCAGTGCTAGCCCTGGAGTCAGGAAGAACCATCTTCCTGACTTCAAATTTGGCCAGAGACACTTCCTAACTGTGGGTCGCTGGGAAAGCCACTTCATGCTATGTGCCTCAATTACCCCATCTGACAAATGAACTGGAGAACCAAATGACAAAGCACTCCAGTATCTCTGCCAAGAAAACTCCAGTTGGAGTGACAGAGTTATACATGACTGAAAAAAGATAACAACCACAGTGTGTCACATACACTCTGTTAGATGCTGGGGATACCACCACAACAATCGACTGAGAACCCTCAAACACTGACTTTTTTTGATTTCATTTTGCTTTCTGAACATTAAACTCTTCACACTATCTGAGTTTCCCAAAGTTAAGTCGGTTAAGATTTGCAAAACTCACCATTTTCTGTTCCTCTGCTTGAACTGGAAGAAAAAATGATGGTCCATAGTTCAAAAGACCAAATGCGAGACAATGGAGAAGAATCCCCACTCAAAGTAATAGTTCACAGACCCCCAGGTTGTCCTGTGGCTTTATCGAATTGCCACTACAAAAACCGAGAATGACAGGCAAAATAACTCCTCAAAAGTACCCCTAAATGATCCCCAAATCCACCTGGATGTCAATGAGTCAGGTAAAAATGAGGAAGATAGGGTTACGCAGTACTTGCTATGAATACTATCTGGGAATTTCGCTGCGCTAGAAGCTCAGTGAGTTGATCCCAAATGGCCGACAGTTTGTGTGTTTACCGTTGCTAGGAGAGGCCTGGAATTCTGGAATATGGACACCTAGGATTCTCTAGGCAGGACTTTTCCGGAAGGGTGACCAGGATGGCCAGAGCATGCCATGTGAACTTCACCAGAAGGAAGATCCTTTCTATGAAAAGGAGACTTGGGGGTAGCATACTATCTGGCAAATATTGGAAGGACTCCCCTGTGGAAGAAGGATTTGATGTGTTGCACTTGACTCCTGCCATAGTGAATACAGTGCTGGTCTGGAGTCAGGAGAACTCATCTTCTTGAGTTCAGACACTTATCAGCTCTGTGACCCTGGGCAAGTCAGTTTGATGGATTTTAATGAGGTTCAGGGACCCCTCAAGGACCAGAATGTAGGAGAGGGTTGTCTGCAATGAATTCATAAACTCAAGCATTCTTTAACTCAAGTTGCCAAAGGTTTATTGTAATGCCAATATGAAAAGGAGGGCTCTTTAAAGAACATGCATTTCTAAAGGAATGTGCAACCTAACAGGATTGATAGTAATGCTTCTATAGGAAAGAAAGGGATTATGATAATTTGCAACCTTGTTCATAGGCATCATTCACTACTGGAAACCACAGGAAGAGGGTTCTCATCGGGGCATTTTTGGTCTGCTCTGTCTGTAGCAAGAGATCTTTGAGAGCTGATATCGATAGCTTGACCTCTGGATTGGGTATGATAACTTTGAGAATCAATCCATGATAATTCTGTGGATACAAGATAGTCGTGATATTTTACAAGAGAATTTCTTCAGAGGTCAAGTTGTTCCTGTGATGTCCAAAGATAGGTTTGTCTTACTGTGGCCCACTCATGAGTTATTGCTAGGCACAGTGTGCTTGGGCTGGGGAAAAAACTGTCAGGGATAGTGTTTGGAGGGTAGAGAGAAATGTGATCTCGGGATGCAGGTCCAAGCACAAGCATCCAAGCACCCCATCAACTTCACCCTATTTGCCTCGGTTTCCCCATCTGACAAATGAGAAGGAGAACAAAATGACAAACCACTCCAGTGTCTCTGCCAAGAAAACCCCAGATGCTG
>NC_050574.1:1617500-1840000 GCF_011100635.1 Trichosurus vulpecula
CTCAGTCTTTCTATCTGTCTCTCTCTTCTTCATTCTTCTCTCCCCTTCTCCCACCCCATGCCTCTTCTTGATATCCAAGCCACTGGCTTTAGATTTCCCTTCCTCAGATAGCAACTCTACCTCCAACCATTGTTCTTCTCTTCATCCTCCTGAGCCTGCCTTGGGATCCAGAGGCTGCACCAGGACACAGGGTAAGAGATATTATGCCATTGTTCTAGCCCTGTCTTTGTCCCTGTCCCTGGTAATAGTCCTTCCCCCAACCCTTGCCTCTGCCCCATCGCTGTCCATGATCCTGTCCTTTCCCTTTTCTTGACCTTCTTTTGGGTCCTATCCTTTTTTCCCTTGGTCCTTACTCCTTCCTGATTCCTCTCCCTTCTCAGTCCCTGCTCCCACTCCCTGCACTCTACAGTTTCCTTCCTCCATGTCTCTGTCCCTTCCCCAAACCCTGCTCCTGCCCTTGCCCCAGCCCTAGTTCATACCCCTACCACTGTCCCTTGTCTCATGAAGCTTGGATTCCAGCTGGGTTGGGAGTCAGCAAATTGGGGTTCTCATCCAGGCTGTCTTTGGCAGTGCTTTCCCAATCCCAGAGCCTCATTTTTTTAAAATTTATTTTTTATTTTTAGTTTACAACACTCAGTTCCATAGATTTTTGAGTTACAAATTTTTTCCACCTCCCTCTCTACTCCCCTCACCCCCAAGATAGCATGTAATCTGACATAGGTTCTACATATACCTTCACATTAAACTTATTTACACAATAGTCAAGTTATAAAGAAGAATTATGACCAAAGGAATGAGCCATGAGAAAGAAAAAACAAAACCAAAAAAGAAGAAAAACAAGAGATCAAATAGTTTGCCTCAATCTACTTTTAGATTCCACAATTCTTTCTCTGGATTTGGATAGCTTTTTCCATCCTGAGTCTTTTGGAACTGTCTCAGAACCTTGTATTGCTGTGAAGAGCCAAGTGTATCAAACTTAGTCATCACAGATATTGTGTGTCCGTAATTGTGTATAATGTTCTCCTGGCTCTGCTTCCTTCACTCAGTATCAGACCACATAAGTCTTTCCAGGTTATTATGAAGTCTGTCTGCTCCTCATTTTTATAGCACAATAGCATTCCATTACATTCATGTACTACAACTTGTTTAGCCGTTCCCCAATTGATGGGCAACCCCTTGATTTCCAGTTTTTGCCACGATGGAAAGAGCTGCTATAAATATTTTTGTTCATACTGATCGATTTCCCACATGTGTGATTTCTTTGGGATACAACCCTAGAAGTGATATTGCTAGGTCAAAGGTTATGCACATTTTTACAACTTTTTGAGCATAGTTCAAAATTGCTCTCCAGAATGGCTAGATCAGTTCATAATTCCAGCAACAAAGTAACAGTATTCCTATTTTCCCACATCTCCAGCATTTATCATTTTTCTGTTTTGTCATGTTAGCCAATCTGACAGGAGAGATGTGTGTGGTACCTAAGAGTTGTTTTGAGTTGAATTTCTCTAATCAATAGTGACTTAGAGCATTTTTTCATATGACTATAGATATCTTTAATTTCTTCCTCTGAAAATTGCCTGTTCATATCCTTTGACCATTTCTCAATTGGGGAATGACTTGTATTCCTATAAATTTGACTCAGTTATCTGTATATTTTAGAGATAAGGCCTTTATCAGAGAAACTGTAAAAAATATTTCTCAATTTTCTGCTTCCCTCCTAATCTTTGTTGCACTGGCTTTGTTTGTACAAATACTTTTCAATTCAGCATAATCAAAACTATCCATTTTGCATTTCATAATGCTCTCTATCTCTTGTTTGGTCATGAATTCTTCCCTTCTTCCATAAATCTATTCCTTCCTATCCAAAATTGCTTATATTAGCAGCCTTTATATCTAAATCATGAACCCATTTTGACTTTACTTTGGTATATGGAGTAAGATATTGGTCTATGCTCAGTTTCTGCCATACTATTTTCCAGTTTTCCCAGCAGTTTTTGTGAAATAATGAATTCTTAACCCAAAAGCTGGACTCTTTGTGTTTGTCAAAGAGTAGAATGCTGTAGTCATTGACTACTGCATCTTGTGTACCTAACCCATTCCACTGATCCACCACTCTACTTCTTAGCCAGTACCAAGTAGTTTTGTTGATTCCTGCTTTAAAATACAGTTTAGTATCTGGTATGGCTAGGCCACTTTCCCTAGCATTTCTTTTCACTTATTCCCTTGATATTCCAGACCATTTGTTCTTCCAGATGAATTTTATTATTTTATCTAGCTAGCTCTATAAAATAATTTTGGTAGTTTGATTGGTATGGCATGAATAAGTAAATTAATTTAGGTAAAATTGTCATTTTCATTCTATTAGCTTGACCTAACCACAAGCAACTGATGTTTTTGCATTTATTTAGATCTGACTTTATTTGTGTGAAAAGTGGTTCACAATTATGTTCATATAGGCCCTGGGTTTGTCTTGATAGATAGACTCCCAGATATTTCATAGTGTCTACAGTAACTTTGAATGGAATTTCTCTCTCTATCTCTTGCTGTTGGGCTTTGTTAGTAATACATAGGAATGCTGAGGATTTATGTGGGCTTATTCCTTGTCCTGCAACTTTGTTAAAGTTATTTATTATTTCAAGTAGTTTTTTACTTGATTCCCTGGGATTCTCTAAGTAAATCTTCATATCGTCTGCAAAGAGTGATAACTTAGTTTCTTCTTTGCTTACTCTAATACCTTCAATTTCTTTTTCCTCTCTTACTGCTAAAGCTAACATTTCTAGCACTAAATTGAATAATAGGCGTAATAATGAACATCCTTGTTTGACCCCAGATCTTATTGAGAATGCATCTAGCTTATTCCCATTACAGCTAACTCTTGCTGTTGGTTTTAAGTAGATGTTACTTATCATCTAAGGAAGACTTGGGGCAGCTAGGTGGCACAGTGAGTAGAGAACCAGCCCTGGAGTCAGGAGGACGTGAGGTCAAATCTGGCCTCAGACACTTGACACACTTACTTTCTTTGTGACCTTGGGCAAGTCACTTAACCCCAATTGCCCTGCCTTCCCCCCTCCAATAAAAAAAGAAGAATCCATTTATTCCTTTGTTTTCTAGTGTTTTAATATGAATGGGTGTTGTATTTTGTCAAATGCTTTTTCTGCATCTATTGAAACAGTCATATAGTCTCTGCTAGTTTTGTTGTTGATATGATCAATTATGTGGATAGTTTTCCTAATATTGAAACAGCCTTGAATTCCTGGAATGAATCTTACTTGGTCATAGTGTATTATCCTTGTGATAAGTTGCTGTAATCTTTTTGGTAATGTTTTATTTAAAATCCTTGCATCCATATATATTAGGGAAATTGGTCTATAATTTTCTTTCTCTGTTTTGACTTTTACTGGTTTAGGTATTAATACCATATTTGTGTCATAAAAAGAATTTGATAGAACTCCTTCTTTGCCCATTTTCCCAAATAATCTATAAAGCATGGGAATTAATTGTTCTTTAAAGGTTTTATAGGATTCACTTGTAAGTCCATGTGGCCCTGGAGATTTTTTCCTAGGGAGTTCATTGATGGCTGGTTCAATTTCTTTTTCTGAGATGGGGTTATTTAGGTATTTCACTTCCTCTTCTGTTAATCTGGGAAATTTATATTTTTATAAATATTCATCTTTTCCCTAAGATTATCAAATTATGAGCATACAATTTAGCAAAGTAATTCCTAATTATTGTTTTAATATCCTCTTCATTGGAGGTGAATTCACACTTTTCATTTTTGATACAGGAAATTTGGGTTTCTTCTTTCTTTTTTTTAGTCAACTTGACTACAGGTTTATCAATTTTATTGATTTTTTCACAAAACCAGCTTTTAATTTTATTTATTAGTTCAATAGTTTTCTGGATTTCAATTTTATTAATCTCTCCATTCTTTTCAATATTTCTACTTAGGTATTTAATTGGAGATTTTCAATTTGTTCTTTTTCTAGCTTTTTCAGTTGCATGCCCAATTCATTGATCTCCTTTTTCTCTATTTTATTCATGTAAGCATTTAGAGATATAAAACCTCCTCTAAGAACTGCTTTTGTTGTGTTTCATTATTGTCATTCTCTTGAATGAAGTTATTGGTTGTTTATATTATTTGTTCTTTTACCCACTCATTCTTTAGGATTAGATTATTGTTTCCAATTAATTCTTAGTCTATCTTTCTATGGTCCTTCATTACAAATAATTTTTATCATGATCTGAAAAGGATGCACTATTTCTGCCTTTCTGCACTGGATTTTGAGGATTTAATTCCATAGTACATGGTCAATTTTGTGTATGTGCCATGTACCACTGAGAAAAAAGGTATATTCCTTTTTATCCCCATTCAGTTTTTTCTAGAGGTCTATCATATCTACCTTTTCTAAAGTTCTATTCACCTCTTTAACTTCTTTCTTGTTTATTTTCAGGTTAGATTTATCAAGTTCAGAGAGGAGGAGGTTGAGGGCCCTCACTAGTATAGTTTTGCTGTCTATTTCTTCCTGTAACTCCCTTAACTTCTCCACTAAGTATTTGGATACTATTGCACTTGGTGCATATATGTTAAATAATAATATTACTTCATGGTCTATGGTGTCTTTCAGCAGGATATAATTTTCTTCCTTATCTCTTTCAATTAGATCTATCTTCGCTGTTGCTTTGTCTGAGATTAGGATTGCTACCGCTGGTTTTTTTTACTTAAGCTGAAGCATAATACATTCTGCTCCAGCCTTTTACCTTTTCCCTGTGTGTATCCCCCTATTTCAAATGTGTTTCTTGTAAACAACACATTGTAGGATCTTGGTTTTTAATCCATTCTATTTTATGGGAGAGTTCAGGGAGGGACAGGGTGAAAGGAGAAAATAGAATAAGTGGGGATAGAATAGAATGGAGGGAAACAGAGTTAGTATTTCACAACATGACTATTATGAAATTGTTATGCAGGAGTATACATGTATAACCTATATAGAATTGCTTGCCTTCTCAATGAAGGTGGCAAGGGGAGGAAGGGAGAGAATTTGGAACTCAAAGTTTTAAAAAATGAATGTTAAAAATTGATTTTACATGTAACTGGGAAATAAGATATACAGGCAATGGGATGTAGAAATCTATCTTGCCCTACAGGAAAATAGTAGGGGAAGGTGAAGATGATAAGAGGAAGGAAGTGGTTATAGAATGGAGGGCAGATTGGGTGAAGGAGTAATCAGAAGGAAAACACTTTTGAGGAGGGACAGAGAGAAAGGAGAGGGAGAATAGAAAACTGGCGGTAGGGGGAATAGGATGGAGTGGGCCAGCAGATGGTGCTAGTATAGGGTGAAGTAATGAACACAAAAAGACACAAACATGGGACTAGGCGAGTCATATAGTCTGGCTATAGACTGATTTTAATGGAGTTACTGACAGTATTTTATACAGGTTAATTGCTGAGTCATCCTGACTTCACAGAAGAGTACAATAAAGCATTGGTTAATATTTTTTATCTCCTTGTTCCTGGGAATGAGATGCCAGTCTCCTACAGTCTAACCAAATTGAAACATTTCAGTTCGTTCCCATGTGAATAATCAGCTACAAAGGCAGGTTTTCTTTGCCACATCTTCTTATCCTTGAAATGGGCTTTGCTGTGCATAGACCTATCCTCAAGTGATCCTGCCATGCAGAGATCTAAGAGGCTGCTTTGCAGAGGTCTAATGAGGCCTAAACAGTAACCAGGATATAGCTGGCTCCCCACATCTTCCCCCTTTTTATTCTGTAATTTTAAGTGGCTTAAACATAGTGTTCCTTATCCTAAGGACACAAAGTAGACAAAAAACTACCATGACAGAGCAAAGAATATAAGGTAGTATATGGAAAATAGTCAAAAATACATTATTAAATGGGTTAAAGTTTTTGAAAATATCGATAATTATTTTTGCAACCCCCTCTGGATTAATACTAGCAAGAGGGGCGTTTCACAAATTCAGATTTCCAATCAGTCCCTCATTTTTCTTTAGTAGACACCTCACCATTATAGATACATCTGAATTCTTTCCCTTAACCATCACCCGTTTAATTAAATATGGGAAGGATTGATCAATGCATTGACAAATCAAAGGGGGCAGTCCCCTTTTTGAATGTAGATACAGCGAGTTCCAAAGAAATAAAAATGCAACTGTCTTTTTAAGATTCAAAAAGTCTTTTTATGCAGCTGTCTGGCAGGGAACATCATCAATGAAGTCCTGTGGTCCTTGGTAATTGTTCCAACCATCGCCAGCACGGCATCTCAGCATATTCTTCTTCTCGTCTTCTTGTAGGAACCAGTTTTTCTGTCCATTCTCCTACAAGAATGATCTTAGCACAATTTTAAATTACCATTTCTAATTCTTATGCCCTGATCATTTTTACAAACTCAAAATTTGAACCATGGCCAATTGTCATATTTAAGAAATTCACATCAGAAGCCAGTGTCTTACACTTTACATTCATCCATTATTAATTTCCTCACTAGGAGGATGAGATATTACTTAAGGAATTAATAACAGGCTTCAGCACATACATAAATAGTTAATTTTTAACAGAATAAATATAAAATCTTAACCTTTTAGTCATGTCATGTGTCTTTGATGGCATTTATAAAATAAACCACAAGCCATTCTTTATAGCATTATTGATTGTAACAAAACTTTAGACAAGCATGATATTAATCAAATAACATTCTCATATAGCTTAAGGAACACTTACAAAGTGAGCCCTAAGTGGCTTACATGCATTTCTACTCTTGTTCATAAAGCTTTACCAAGTCGGGGCAAAATTCCTTAAGTAACACTACTTCCAGAGTATTATAACAAACAAAGTTTCTAGTTATTGCAGAATTCTTAGATATCACAAAGTTTCTTAGTCAAAAAGGTGTTGTAACAGAATCTCACATTGTTAGCAGTAAGAGACTGATCACAGGAAAAATACTACTACTCTTAGAATTCTTTTAAACGAAGGGAATATCTTAAGGTGAGTCCTAAGCAGATTGTATAAATTTCTGCATATGTTATAGTTCTAGATAAAAATAAGATTAGATTGCCTAGTGAGATAACATGAAAGAAATTATATCTTATACTAACTACTTGTTCTGATCACAGAAATTTACTATCAAAGGAAAAAGCAGGGACATGCGACATACCCAATATGACAGAATAAAACATCCTTGCTTTGTTTAAACTTAGATATAGTTACAGTTATTCAATCATGCAGTATCTTTCTCCTCATAGCCAGACTGAGGAAGAGTCAGGTGGGAAACATTCCTTCCCAAAGGAAAACAATGGGGAAAATGAGCCAGGAGAATTGCATCCTAGATTGAGGCTAAGATTGTCCCCTCAGCTTTTCCCAATTGTAGACTTCCACCTGTTAAAAATACAGGATCACATTCCCTCTGAGTAGCTTGTGACATTTCTCTCAGATATTGATTTAATGTAGCTAACTATACGCAAGTTCAAACTCAAAACAAAATTAGTTATGCTCCCAAGTTCCTTTTATCTTAAACAGCAAGTTTCACTAATCATAGCTTAAAGCCAAATACAGTTGCTTCTACTTCCATGGAGCTTCAATAAGCAATAAAGACTTAGCAGGGAGAGGATTCTGGGAAGATGGCTGAGTAGGTCAGAAAATTCCAAGCTCTCGAGATTTTCTCCCACAAAAGAGTTAAAATAGCACCTTAGGGCGAACAAAGAGACAAAGAAAAATAGGGGCACAACCGGGATCTTCCTCCGACAGTTTGAGAAGATCTGAAGAAAAACCCCAGGACCAGGTTTGGTTCCTGCAAAGAGTAAACACCTCCAGGCTAGGTTCCCATTTCAACAAGTGGCAAGCCGCTTAAATAACTAGTGGCAAGCCCCAGAGGTAGTTGGTTTGAGAGGCTGCCTCAGCCCCAGACACTGGAACTTTTCACTCTGGGACAGTGAGGGTAGTCATGTGTTTGAGCCCAGGAAGACTGCAGGAACCTCTGCTGATGAGGAACACCAGACCTAACTGTGCTCCGAAGACCAGCGGGGGTGAGAAGGAACCAGCACACGCCCAGTGAGTGCATAAGCAGTGGGACAGAAAGCCCCTGGCTGTGGGCACTTACAGGAGGTTGGAGGTTTGGTTTTGGTTCCAGGCCAGAGGAGAGAACTGAAGATTTGGGGTAAGAGGCACCATTTCCCATACCCCAGGGATAGAGGTATTACAAGAAATCAAGTCATTACCACACACACACACACACACACACACACAAAATGCACGGGCAAAGGAGAAAGAATCCAACCATAGAGACCTATTATGGGAATAGAGATGACTGGGGTTCATCTTCAGAGGAGGATACTGAAGTCAAGAAACCCCCAAAGAGCAATATCAAATGGTCACTTGCCCAAAAAGAATTTATAGAAGATCTTTAAAAAGACTTTAAAAATCAAACGGAGATGGAAGAAAAACTAAAAAACTAAAAATAAAAATAATCAAAGAAAAACAAGAAAGTTATGAAAGTTATGAAAGAAGGTCAATCAATTAGAAAAGGAGATCCAGAATCTCAAGGAGGAAAATGACACCTTGAAAATTAGAATTGGGCAAAGTGAAGCCATTGAAATTATAAGAGATAAAGAAATAATTAAACAAAACATGAATAATGAAAAAATAGAAGAGAAAGTGAAACATCGTATAAGAAAAACAACAGATTTGGAGAATAATCAAGAAGAGAAAATATAAAAATAATTGGAGCAACTGAAAGTTATGATCAAAAAAATAATCTTGATACAATAATACAAGAAATAATTAAAGAAAATTGTCCTGAAGCATTAGAACAAGTCAGGGAAGTAGAAACAGAGAAAATCCATGGAACACCACTTAAAACAGATCCTATGAGGAAAACTCATAGTAATATCATAGTCAAATTCCAAAACCCCCAGCTCAAGGATAAAATATTAAAAGCATCAAGATTAAAACAATTCAAATATGATGGTGCCACAATTAGAATTACACAAGACCTAGCAGCAGAGACATTAAAGGACCGCAGGTCTTGGAACATGATATATTGAAGAGCAAAAGCCCTGGAGCTTTGGACAAAAATATCATCCCCTCCAAATTTCAGTATTACTTTGAATGAAAAAAAAATGGACATTTGACAATCCCTCAGACTTTCAAGACTTTGTTAAAAACAATCCCCAACTTAATAGAAGATTTGACATACAAGAACCAAGAGAAACATAAGGTACGTACCAAAGACTGACTATAAGGGATTCATAAGAACAGATTGCTTACCTTTTATATAACACAAAATGTAAAATGTATGTCTAACATTCTTATTAATAATTTTTGAGCTCATAAGAAAGAGGGTGATAAACCTGACTATGATATGAATTTAAAAAGTAAGACCATTTAGAAACAGCTGAAAACAGTAACTATTTTATACAAAAGATGTGCAAGAAGAAGAAGAAAGGATACAGAGGATTTAAATGAGGGAGGAGGGCTGGTAGTTCTGGTAACCTACTTTCACTGGGAATGGGTTTAAGAGGGAACAATACATATATGGTTAGAGGACTATAAAAGTCTTCTAAATTTAGAAGAAATAAAATGGTAGGGATATAGTGAGAGGGGAACAATCTCACAAATTTCCTAAATGATAGCAAAAATTTTTAACTAAAAATACCTTCAAACAAAGACAAAATTTGGTAATTTATGATTTCTTAAATTACAATTTTTAACCTAATAACATTTAGATTATTAAAAGAAATTGCTTTTCTGACAAGACAGGTGATACAGTTGTTTACCAAAGTATGCGATAAAGAAAATTTTAGAAATACAACAATACCATAAACAATTATCATCTATTTAAACTTTAAAACCAAAACCAATTAATTACCATTGGGGTGGCTTTACCTCAGTCAGATGTGATCCCAAATTGCCTGATACAGAGAATCATTCATCTCATCACCATTGACATAAACCTCGCATTGAAGAAAATCCACGTAAAGTTAATGAGTATGAAGCCACCGTATTTAACTTAAAACAGTTTACATTCAAATAGCATTTATTTTATGCCAAGCATTGTGCTAAGCACCTTTATAATCATACGATCTTCATAATATCCCTGGGAATGAACTCCACCACCATCCCCTTATTGAATAGTAAACTTAAAGTGAATAGCATTTTTGGGAGGGCGCTGTATAGTTAATAAATTTCTCAATGCCTAATAACAATATGTACTTTTAAAAATTATTCAAATATATATCTCTATGTTCCATTCACATTTTTCTTGGGAAGGTTTCACAAACAGTTTGGAATCACCTATTATAAGCAGGTCAGTTTAAAATATGCTGGGCCAGTATTGTAACTACTTCTTTTGGCCAGGTAAAAAGGAAGCCTAAGGAATTTGACTCGTTGCTAACAAGGTATAGTCAGTTTCCCTTCCAGGCAGAGGGGGTTGATAGTTAATTGAACAGGAATAACAATATCTTACAATAACCAATATCTTTAGGTGGACATAGTTCCTTTTATCTCTCCAGAACTTTATTTTTTTTTAGGTTTAATCATTTTTGTTTAATATTTTAGTTTTCAACATTGATTTCCACAAGATTTTGAGTTACAAATTTTCTCCCCATTCCAAGATGCCATATATTCTGATTGCCTTCTTCCCCAGTCAGCCCTCCCTTCTGTCATCGCACTCCCACCCCCCTCCCCTTTCTCCTTACTTTCTTGTAGAGCAGGATAGATTTTTACGCCCCATCGCCTGTATATCTTATTTCCCAGTAGCATGCAAAAAGAATTTTTTTTGAGCATTTGCTTTTAGAACTTTAAGTTCCAAATTCTCTCCCCTCTTCCCTCCCAACCCACCCTCCTTGGGAAGGCAAGTAATTCAACATAGGCCACACATATATCATTATGTAAAATACTTCCACAATAATCATGTTGTAAAAGACTACCTATATATGTATGTGTATATATATATATATGTATATATATGTATGTATATAGGGGAGTATGTAGGGACTGTTCAATATTATCACTGCCGTGGTCACTGGGAAAAGCTATATGAGGTCAACTCAAGGCTGTCCCATGCCACCAAGAGCTCCATTCATAGTTGTTTTCTGAGTAAACTCTACATCAGGATCTAACGAGTCGGGGTGGGGGGGTCCCGTGTGAGGAAGACCACAGATGGGAGGGCTGAGTTCTGGGTTAGGCTAAGAACACCAGTTGGTCCACAGAGCAGCAGGTGTCCTTGAAAAGGCTCTTGAGGAGACAAATCTCCGGCCCGACAACCTGTGTTCAGGAATGCCTGTTCGTGCAGGGACTGACTTGAACGACCTCCAAGTCGCTGTTATTGCTGCTGATGTTGTGTTTGTCCTTCATTTTTGACGAGGACCAGGACACCAGGGAGATGATGACATGACCTGCAGTTGACTTGGATTGGAGGGAGGGAGGGCTGTGCAAGGTCACCAGTCTCACGTTCTCTTCCAGAGCCATCTGGGTCCAGGGGGCAGATATTCATCAGAATGATTGGAGGTGACTCAGGATGCAATGGGAAACCCTGGCCCTTTTAGGGTAAGGCCTTCTCATGTACTCACTTCGAGTGAGGTAATGCCCATTCAGTGAATAGGCCTCTTTAGGAAGTGAGTCAAGGGATGGTCCCTTTAATTAAAAAACAAAGAAAAAATCAAGCTCAGAGGTGAAGATTCTCAGGGTTGCTGTTCCAAAGAGAAACAGTTTCGCTCTAAGCCAGGAGGTCCCAAAATATAGCCATTAAGTGGAGCTTGGGCATGGACCTATTGTGGTCCAATCTATGAGCTTCAGAGTGAACTGGGTTTAAAGTTTTGTGAAAGATAAGAAAGAAAGAAAGAAAGAAAGAAAGAAAGAAAGAAAGAAAGAAAGAAAGAAAGAAAGAAAGAAAGAAAGAAAGAAAGAAAAAGGAAGGAAGGAAGGAGGGAAGGAGGGAGGGAAGGAAGGAAGGACAGAGGGAGGTTGGGAGGGAGGGAGGAAGGAAGGACAGAGGGAGGTTGGGAGGGAGGGAGGAAGGAAGGAAAGAGGAAGAAAGGAAGGAAAGAAGGAAGGAGGGAGGTTCAGTGGGAGGGAGGGAGGAAGGAAAGAAGAAGAAAGGAAAGCAGGAAGGAGGGAAGGAGGGAAGGAAGGAGGGAAGGAAGGAAGGAAAGAAGGAGGAAAGGAAGAAGGGAAGGAAGGAGGGAGATTGGGAGGGAGAGAGGAAGAAAGGAAAGAAGGAGGAAGGAGGGAAGGAAGGAAGGAGGGAGGGAAGGAAGGAATGAAGGAGGGAATGAGGGAGGGAGGGAAGGAGGGAGGGAGGGAATGAAGGAAGGAGGGAAGGAAGGAAGGAAGGAGGGAAGGAAGGAAGGAAGGAAGGAAGGAAGGAAGGAAGGAAGGAAGGAAGGAGGGAGGGAGGGAATGAAGGAAGGAAGGAAGGAAGGAGGGAGGGAGGGAATGAAGGAAGGAAGGAAGGAAATCTAGCCAGTAAACCACAAGTTAAGTGGGCAGTTTCTGGCCATCAAAATTTACCTTCCTTTGGAGATGAAAAAGAGAAGGAGAGTGAGAGGGAGAGTATTTGAATGATCTCCAAGTTACTTTTAACTCAGTCTGTGATTCTCCATACCCTCCATACTCCTGGCACCCCTAGAGGAGAGAAGGAAGGTGAAGAGTTAGAAGAAAGAGGTAGAGGAAAACAAGAGTAACAAAGGAGACTGTGGGGTTGGAAACAGAAACAGTGGGGTAGCACTGGGCCCTAGAGGCAGGGCCCTGTTTTGGAATCCTGCCTCAGACTCTCACAGTGCTTTCAACTCCCTGGGTCAGGTCTCCTCACTTCTAAGTTGGGGACAATCCTTGCAGCATGTGCTGAAGAGGTTTGTTGGGAGAGCAAAAGTTACTTGGTGATCTTTAAACAGACAGAAAAATGGAATTGTCACTAGACTAAGAATTGTCTTATTTGGAAAACTCTTGTTTCTTCTAGTGCTCATGTCCCTTTTATTCCTAATCCTGCTTCATTACCTGTCCCTAACTCCATCCTGTGACCCACCTGTGATGGTTCTGAAGCTCCTGCTGCCCTTTTCGCTAATGCTTTCCTTGTGGTACAGCTCACTGTTCCCCTGGAGTAGCACCTCAAATCTAGCCAGCCCCCATGGGAGTGTCCTAAACACCATGGTGTCTGGATTACAGGTGTCTTCTGGCTGGCTTTGGGAGCCTTGTGGCCTCCGGCTAGTTCCTTCCCTTCTGGGGCCCCAGGGATTCTGTTTAAACATGGAATTTTTTTTGAAAATTTATTTCATTTTTAATTTATGGAATAAAAAAAGCATTTCCATAACATAGTACAATAAAAGATGATTGCACATGAAACTGCAAATTTGCTATGCCCAGCTTGCTATTCCTTGCAAATGTACAACAAAATTATCATGTCAATTTCTTTTTTTCTTCTTTCCCCCACTCTAGAGACGCCTACCATTAGACACAGATAGGTATATATATATATATATATATATATGTCTATGTCTATGTCTATGTCTATGTCTATGTCTATGTCTATGTATACATACATACATATGTGTGTGTGTGAAATTATTTGTCAGTTCTCTCTTTGGATGCAGATGGTGCCTTTCTTTATATGTCCTTTATAGTAACTATGGGTACTCATCATCGACAAAACAACTTATTCATTCAAAGTCATTCTTAAAACAATATTGCTGTCACTGTACATGATGTTCTCTTGGGCTTGCTCATTTTGTTGTCATTATTTCAGTCAAGTCTTTCCATGTTTTTCTAAGATCGCTGAGCTCTTCGTGTCTTCCAGCCCAGTGGTGCCATCACAGTCCTACATCACGACTTGTTCAGCCATTCCCCAGTTGATGGGCATCTCTTCAATTTCCAGTTCTTTGCCAGCACAAAGAGAACTGCTGTAAACATTTTAGGACCTACACCTGAGCTTCTTCGCCTGGGGTCCATGGACTTCCTGGGGGCTTTGTGGAGATGATGAGACAATCCATGAATTTGAGGGGAGAGAATTCCACCTTTGTTTTCACTTACCTCTTACTGAAACTTAGCACTTTCAATTATTTCAAAATCTTAAGGAATAAGAGGTTTGAGGACTTCAGTAAACTGTCCACCAGAGGGAGCCATGACACACCAAATGTTAAGAATTTCAGCTCTCCAGTAAGGAGTCTGATCTGGAGTCTCATGTCCCTCAACTCTCTGTGTCTGAGGCCTCAGATGTGGAGGAACAGCGGAAAGCTTATCTCTTCTAGACTCCCTCCCCCTCTCTCCATTCCCCACCCTTGGGATAAGTCATTATAATGACATTTTTGTCCTGAATCTCAGACTCATCCCACATCCTTTTGATGGCCTCCATGTCATAGATTCTGGGAATGAGAGGGAACCCCTTCACAAACATGAATTTTGGGGAATTCTCCATTCAGGAAGACCCCTTCTGACTGGGTGAGTGCTCTCTCTTTGATCCTTCTCACTGACTCACTTGCTCCTACTTCCTTGGATCTGACCAAGGTCCAGTAAGCCACAGACCTGTTCAGTGTCCAGAGTTTAGAGTGAAATCATTAAGAAGCTTTGGAAGCTGGGATGTCTGGGATAAGGATTGTCAAGGCCGAGGAATCTCAGTCCCTGAGGTCTTCCAGCAAGAAGAGCTGAGCATGAACACACAGGACAAGAAGGCTCAATCTTACTTGAATGAGACCAAATTTTTAAGGAAGTTGCCATGGCAAACATATATCTTCAAGACTGCTGGAGGACTGTCTCCAAGAGACAGAGTAGAAGGGGATTATAAAATCATTTCAATCACAAATTCTCCCCTTATCCATTCGACAGATCGAATATTCCTTGCTCCCTTAATTTGATTATGACATCACCATTTATATCTAAACATGTGCCCATTTTCATGTTAATTTCATGTACTATGTGAGATATTGGTCTGTACCCAGTTTCTGCCAAACTGCTTTCCAGTTTTCCCAGCAGTTTTTTGTCGAATAGTGAATTCTTGTTCCAAAATGTTGGATCTTTGGGTTTATCAAATACTGGATTACTGTGGTCAGTGTTACAAATGAAACAAAATCCTGAGAGGCAGTTTCTGTGTAAGTAATGATCAATTGATTAATTAGACTAATAATCAAGAAATTGATGGTCAGCGGTTTCTCTTGGTAACCAAAGACAAGCCACGGAAAGCCTGAGAGCTATAAATTATCCTTGAAAGGGAATTCCCTTGACAAGTGCAAATCAACCCTGATTGGTGGACATTTAGTGAGGAAATGGGCTGAAAGTCTTCAATTCCTCCTGCGGAGAATGTGGTTTGATGGGGAGACTCAGCCACCTCCAGCACTCTGGACAGGGTAATCCATCTCCATCAAAACTATTTTGGCTGGTTTTCTCCTTCATGATATGGATCACCCTAAACTCTAATGGAGGGGCACAAGGTCAGGGGCTCCTGATTTGGGGGTAAGAACTCTTATTTTGCCCAGACTGAATTCTGTCTATGCTATAAACAGAAGTTAGGTCTCCTAATTGGGTGGGGTCCTGCCCAAGATTGAAGAGCATCTTCTTTGAGAGGGGTGATCTCCTCAATCAGTCATGTCCTTCAGAGGCTGAATTTTTTAGGGAGCTTGGCCTTAATGAGAAAGTTAAGGAGAAATGGCTGGGTCTCAATCTAATAATTTGTTATTAATAGAATGGTAAAATAGTAATTTCTCTCATCAGTTACTTCTATGTCTTGTGAACCTAATCTATTCCACTGATCCACCACTCTACGTCTTAGCCAATACCAGATTGTTTTCATGATTACTGCTTCATAATATAGTTTAAAATCTGATCCTGCCATGGCTTACTGATCCTTCAAATGTATGCCTGCATCCACTACTCAGAGAGAGCCAAATGACTGTCCCAAGGGCTTCTGCCTATCATCAGGAGTTCCCCTGGCTGCAGCTTGGGGCAGACCACACTTGTTTTGCACTTAGCAGCAAAAGCAGTAATTTCATAATCAATAACAATTAGTACCAAGAGGTTTCACTTGATTATTTCTGTTCTTCATTTAACACATTCGGAATTCAAAATCCATCCCTCAACATGAAGGAAATGATCACGTTCTGGTGACTTTAACACAAAGTCAATGAATAGATGATAGTTCACTCAGAACCCAGAAGGGCACAGGTTAGAGTTAGCCTGAACAGCTTAAGGTGCTGCTTAATATCGACCCCAGGGCCAAAGGGGAAATCTTTAAAACCAGGGCCCACTGAGGCAAACTGGACTGACTGGTGTAACTGGGACGTATCCTAGAGGAGGATCCACTGATCCTGTTAGTTTCCAGAGATTCCTTAATCAGTAGTCAGACAGTACACCTCATGGAGAATTTCACTACCTAATATGCAAACTTTGAATCCAGTGTGTGTGTGTGTGTGTCTGTGTGTGTATCTGTGTGTATACGTGTGTATGTGTGTATGCATGTGTATGTGTGTGCACACGTGTGCACGCGCACGTGTGTGTATGTGCGTGTGTGCGCGTGTGTGTGTGTATATCTGTGTGTATGTCTGTGTGTGTATGTGTATGTGTGTGTGCGTGTGCATGTGCCTCTGTGTGTGTGTGTGTGTGTGTGTGTGTGTCTAATCTCAGGTAGAAACGACCCATTCTCATCATCCATGCCCACATTCCTGCAGCTGTTTGTGTCCCAGAGCTGAGAAGGCTTTATTCCCTCACCAAGGCTGAACATTCATTCTCTCCACTCTCCTCTTGACACTGAGACTTCCCAAGGTCTCTTGTCTCTTTCCCCAATCACTGAGTGACCTTGTTTTGGCAAACCACAATGTACCCATTTAAATAATCAACTATTATTAACTACGGGACACTCCATTTTTCAAAACAAATCTCTAATAAGCAATACCTCAAAGTTAGAAAATCACAGCATTCAGATTAAAAAAGGAGCTCACCACCATCTCCTACTCATAACAGTAACAATGAAAATGAAGAAGAGCTAGGATATATACACGTATGTAGTATAATACATGTATGTGTGTGTATACCTATGCATATGTTTGCAAGTTGTTATATAATTGTCTTCTCATTTTATCTTCACAAGAACCTGGGAGTAGGTGCTTCTATGTCTACCGTTTTACAAATAAGGAAACTGAGGTAGACTGAGGTGAAATGAATTGCCCAGGGTTGCACAGCTAGTAAGTACTTTCTAAAGCAGTGCTTTCATCCAGGTCTTCCCGCCTCCAGGCCCAGCCCTCTAGCCAGATTGTACAAAGTTCTGCCCTGGGAGTCATCCCGCAAATCAAAAGCACCTCTATATACGTTGATTTCTTCAAGTCAGGATGCAACAAATTACAGACTTAATATTATCCCAAAATGAGACAGATTGTGGACTTAAAAGATGAAATCTGAAATGCCTATCAAATGGCATCAGTCCAGTTGAACTCATTTCCAAATTGGGGGCTACACAGGGAATAAGCCCTTCCCTTTCCTTATCCCGGCTGGCATCTTGGACTGGTCACCTTCAGGGCCAGTAGAGAGCAGTATCCCTTGTGCTCTCCCAGCACAAAGGTTTGGCACTAGCAGTTAGCACTCAGAGTACAGCTCAGCTAGGCTGTGAATCATCAAGTTCCCCAGTGAATTTACCAATCTAATAGAAATCCGCATTTTAAATGACTCATTTTGAAAGCTTGTTATGATTCCAAGTGACATTTCCAAACCTGAGCTAATATCAGAATCTAGGCAGCCAGCTGGGGTGCTGGATAGAGCATCAGGCCAGGAGTCAGGAAGACTTAAATTCAGATCTGATCTCGGAGACTTACTGGTGACTCTATACCTCTGGCTGCCTCGTTTCCCCAGTTGTAAACAGGGATAAAAGGACCTAATTCATAGGGTTGTTGTGATGATCCAATCAGATACCATTTGTAAAGTGCCTGGCACATAGTAGATGCTAGATAAATGCTAGGCATTATTCTTAATGTGTGAAATCAACTTTGGAATCATGACCAACCCCCTAACTAACTCCAGCTTTGTGAAGGAGAAGCAAGCATTTCTCCAAGTGGAGTCCATACCTTGTCAGGCCAGGCCATGCCCCAGTCTCTTCTCTCAATGATATCCAGTAACTCCCTTCAGCTTTCTGCAATGCTTCCCTAAATGCTGGCTTGTCTTTGGGCCCATGCCAGGGACTGTGCTGGCCAGCAAAAATGAGACCTGGGCACTGCCCACCTTGGGGGACAAATCACCGTTTCTATTTTCCTCCTTTTCAGGACTCAAAATGGAGGTCCATGTTCACATTTTTGCTTCTTTGGGGGGCATCTTTATATACTTTTCTTTGCCTTTTAATTGTGCTCCAAGTCTATACTGTAAGAGTATAGAGTACCTCTAATTTAATTTCATTCTCCCTCTCCTTCTATTAGTCCTTCCCTTCCTGCTGCCTTCTGTCACTATATCTCCATTTCTCTGCCTCTGTTTCTATCTGTCTCTGTTTCTCTAAATCTCTTTCTTACTCTATCTCTGTGTCTGTTATTCTTTTTCTCTGTCGCTTTTGTCTCTATTTCTCTGGCTCTGTGTGTATCTCTGTTTATCTCTGTCTCTATCTCTCTGTCTCTGTCTCTTTTTCTGAATCTCTCTGTCTCTGTGTTACTCTCTTTTTCTGCCTCTGTTTTTTGTCCCTATCTCTGTCTCTCTTATGATTCTGATTATCCCAGACAGCCTTGTAAAATCCAGAATCAGCCTTCTCTTTACCTACCTATTCAATATTCCATTGTCTTTCTTGGAGTTATATCAGGACTCTGCCCACTTTATGGGTGAGGAGGTAACTGCCACAAGCTTCAGGCTTTTAGGGTGCTCCCAATGCTTTCTCAGCTGGGTCTGGAAACCAACAGATTTTTGGTGGGTCCAAGGAAGTGTGAAGGGGAATGGTCCCATCATTGATTTTCCATCATTGGCCCTGCGCTCTGGACATTGGCCCTGGAGCAATACCCAGAATTGAGTTGGCATGAGAGTCCCTGTTGCAACAATCTTGCTAGCAGCTGCTGTCGGGGTGTAAGATTCACCAACAACCAGCAACCAGAAAGCTACCAACACAGGTTCTTTGATCTGCTTTACTAAGGAAAGTAACTTCAAAGGGTTAATACTCTCAGTTTAATCGAACATACAAGTATCATTCACTTAGTTCAGGGGGGAAAGCCAGCACCCTGAACTTCAAAGCAAACACAAACAAATTACAAACATCAACAGACAGACCTTGCCTGATTCAAATCACAGTACATAGTTACCAGTACCAATATCTGGGTTGCAAAGCTGGGGGGCACTTTGCAGCTTGCCCAGAGTCTCAACACTCCTTCCATGAGTGTGCCCCAAAAGTCAAACGCCAAGCTGTCCTCAATTATATCCAGTTCAGAGCCCTGAGGGCTCAGACTTCACCCAGTCTGGGCGTGGGATAGTTCCCCATCCCCAGTATCACATCATATACAAATCAATGACTCCCAATTGCCTCTGTGCTGAGAAATAACCAAGACAAAAAGATCCTATTTTACCTGCCCCATTCAACCAAAGGCCAGAATCATTAAAGGCACTTAAGAGAAGAATAGCAAAAAGTCCCAATTTCATTACTATTACAGTCGCCTGGGATCTGCTCTGACCTGATGGTTAGTACCCTTACGGTGATTGGGTGCTAGGCATGCCTGGTGATGGCATGTGAAAATTTGCTTAAAGCTTCAGATAAGAAGCCAGAGAAAGAATCCCAAGTGTCCCTGACTCCTTGGCAACATGTAATTCTTCCTCCTCAATCGGCTTATTTGTGGACCCTCTAAATGTAGTTTGATCTGTAACCTGACTTAGTTCACCTATCAAGTTAGTCTGGTGAGGTTTATTTCCTTAGGGAATATATGTGATTATAACTCTGTCTAATTAAGTTTGTTCAACTTTTATGACACTGAAGGAAGCATACTACCTATGACAGATCTACCTTTTCTTTAACTCTTATGGCCTAAGAGGAATGTAGAAGATTGCAATATGTAAAAGAATTGTTCATCACTTTCTAATCTGAACTATCTATTTTTCTTTCAGTTCTTTCCCTAGGTACTTTTATTTCATATAATGCTTATGGAAAATTCAGTGTTTCCTTTGAATCTGCTTGCACCTGTTGTGGGTTAAATTTGCCATAATTTTAGATGTTTGTTGGGTTATTATTTGGTCCACTCATCTCTCCCAGCTTTTCGACATTGCCCACTCTTCAGGGCAGCTGCCTTCCTGGTTAGTTCACAGTACTTCTTCTCTATTTATATTTAATTTTTTATTTTGAACATAAATGCCCCCAAAAGAATTATTGCCCTCCACAGAGCAGAACACAAAAAACTTGGTGAAACCATAGATCTCCATTGAATACTGCCTTTAAAAAATAAATTCATTGTCACTTAGACATGACTCACTCTCTGGACTGCCCCATCACCCACCAGCTGCCTAGCTACCTCAGGATGATGATGCCCTGAGGCCTGCTCTCCTGATGGGTGAGTGCCTGGCCAGGATCCCCATTTCTTTAGAGGTGTTATCCATACTGTTCACTTCACTGACATTTCAACTCCATCTCTAGCCTCCCAGTTCCTCATTAGCTGCCTTACCCTGCACAAATGCTGCCTCTACTCCAAACTGTACAAAAAGTCAACCCAAAGGAAATAGTAAAGCCCTTCCCCCCACCTGCAGCAAACTGAGGGACACATGTAGCCTGAAGTTCCAGAGCAGAGAACTCCTGAGGAACCAGTGAGGTCGTCAGAAATCCCTAGAGTGGGGACTTTGGGAGCTTTGGGGAGTGGCAACAACCAGCAGGTCTGTCACTGCAAGGAGAAGCCGAGGCCCAAGGGCTCCAAGGTCCCTAACGTGCTGTCTTGAGATACCAGAGAGAACAATAAAGATAGAGCATTCTGAACCTCAAAGATTCAGGAGGTCTCAACCCCAGGAAGTAGAGGCCAACACAAGAAGCAAGGGACCAAGGGTGAGAGAGACAATGCCAAATACCCAAACAGGCTCAAAGTACAGTGAGGATAGAGCCTGGCCCTCGACAAAAGCCCTAATTCAAAAACTAAAATTAGTACCTAGGTAGGTAGATTGATCAATCAATAGACAGATAGATTATATGTGGACAGAAGGGCAGGTAGCTAAATATGTAGGGAGACAGCATGCACTAAGCACTCGTTATGTGCTCAGTCCTGGGAATAGAAATGCAAGAAAACAAGATGATCTCTAACGCAGGCCCTCATCATCTTACACCTGGCTTACGGCAATAGCTGCTGGGGTTGGGGGAGGAGGGGTCTGCCCACCTCAGGTCTCTCCCCTCCAGTCCATCCTTCATTCAGACACCAAAGGGATTTTCCTAAACCTTGGGTCCAACCATGTCACCTCCCTACTCAATAACCTCCAGTGGCTCCCCATTGTCTCCAGGATCAGACACAAAATGCACTGTTTGGCCTTCAAAGCCCCTCCTAACCTGCCCCCTCCTACCTTTCCAGTCTCTTTCTACCTCACTCCCCAATATGTACTCTTCCTTCCAGTGATATTGCCTTCCTGGCTGTTCCATCTCTTGGCATTTTCTCTGGCTGTCCCCATGCCTGAAATGCTCTCCCTCCTCTTCTCCAACTACTCACCTCCTTGACCTTCAAGTCCTAACTAAAATTCAACCTTCTGAGTCCTACCAAATTCCTTCTACAACAAAATATGGTTTTGATACCTAAACCAGGGAGAGCAAATCCAAAGAAAGAAAACTATAGGCCAACTTCCCTAATGAGTATTGATGCAAACATTTCAAAGACAGCACTAGCAAGGAAACTACAGCAACATATCACAAACATCATGCACCATGACCAGGTGGAGTTCATACCAAGAATGCAGGGCTAGTTCAATATTAGGAAAACTATCAGCCTAACTTCCCACACCATATCAATAACAAAAACAACAGAAATCACATGATAATCTCAAGAGATGGAGAAAAAGGTTTTGACAAAAATCAACACCCATCCCTATTTATTAAGACACTGGGAAACATAGGAATCAATGGAACCTTTCTTAAAATGACAAATAGTCTTTACCTGAAACCAAGAGCAACCATTATCTATAGTGGGATAAGCTAGAAGCCCTCCTAATAAAATTAGAAGTGAAACAAGGATTTCCATAATTGCCACTACTATTCAATATTTCATTTGACAGGCAGCTATAGAAACAGACAAGAAAAATAAATTGAAAGAATAAAAGCAGGCTGGAAAAAGAAGTCAACAACAAAAAAGAGAAGCTGGTCATAAGTAACTATTATGGTGAGAGGGAAGATCGACATGCAAACACAGAAGAAGACAATGATGTTAAAGCAGCTACCAGCAAAGCCTGAAAGAAAAATATGAATTCAACACAAGCCTAAAAAAGAAGAACATAAATATGATTTTAAAATTCAAACAAGAGTGGTAGGGGAAAAATTGAGAATATAAATGAGAGCAAAGCAAGAAACGTTTGAAAAGAGAATTAAAAGTTTGGTTTAAAAAGGGGTTCAAAAGTGCTGAAGAAAATAATACTTTAAAAATGAGATTGGATAAATGGTAAAAGAGGTATAAAACCTCTTTGATGAAAATAATTTCTTAAAAATTAGAATTGATCAAGTAGAAGCTAATGACACCATGAGACACTAAGAAAGGAGTAAAAAAAACAGTCAAAATTATGGGAAAATAGAAGTGCATGAGAAATATCTCTTGAGAAAAACAACTGACCTGGAAAATAAATCAAGGAGAGATAATTTATAAATTGCCTGAAAGACATGGTCAAAGAAACAACTAAACATAATATTTTAAGAAATTATAAAGGAGGCTGCAGAACAGCAATCCAGTCTAGGAGAATGATGGGCACACGAAACTGGTGGTGAGCCCCAGGCCTCCCATCTGAGGACAGCATAGCCAGAAGTGGCGCTTCAGTAGCTGAACAACGGGAGTTCCTGAGCCTGACTGGGGTGGAGCTATCAAAGGTAAACACCAGGAACTCAGAGGTGCCTTCCCACAGCCAGGTTAGGCAGTGAACACCAGCAGAGACAATGGCTGAGACCACTGTAGTGCAGCCCTAGTGGAAGAGGAGACTTTCAGCAGCCAGACCACCCCTCCCCAACACACCACGAAACCAGAAACCACAGCACACAAAGCCAGAAACTAGGCCCACCATTCCCAGCACAAGAAGCTTGGGACAGAGCCCCCTGAACCGCCAGAGCCACCTGAGCAGAGATTCACTTTAAAGCAAAGAAAAAGATAACCAACATGAAGAAGCAGTCCAGAAAAACCTAGGACTATTGATTCTTTTTATGGAGATAGGGCAAATCAAAATATCAATTCAGAAGAGGACTGCATTGACATTATAACCACATCTGAAACCTCAAAAGGGAATGTGAACTGGTCTCAAGCCCAAAAAAGCATTCCTGGAAGAGCTCATGAAGGATTTTAAAAACCAAATTAGAGAGGTAAAAGAAAAAAATGGGAAAAAAAATCACTGATGAGATCAAATCTTTAAAAAGTAAAATTGGTAAAATGATTAAAGAGGTTCACAATCTAGCTGAAGAGAATGATGCCCTGAAAAGTAAAATTAACCAAATGGAAAAGGACAATCAGAATCTAAATGAAGAAAATAATTTGTTAAAAATTAGAATTGGACAAGTGGAAGCTAATGACTCTATGAGGCATCAAAAATCAATCAAGCAAAACCTAAAGAATGGAAAAATAGAAGAAAATGTGGATTATCTGATCGGAAAAACAACCGACCTGAAAAGTAGATCCAGGAGAGACAATCTAGAAATTATTGGTGTACCAGAAAGAAATGATGAAAAAAAAGTGTGGACAGTATCTTCCAAGAAATCATCAAGGATAATTTCCCTGAGGTGCTGGATCCAGAGGATAAAATAGTCATGGAAAGAATCCACTGATCACCCCCTGAAAGAGACCCCAAGTTGAAAACTCCAAGAAATATTGTAGCCAAATTCCAGAATTATCAGGTCAAGGAGAAAATACTGCAAGCAGCCAGAAAGAAACCATTCAAATATCACAGGATTACAGTCAGGACCACACAGAATATTGCAGCTTCTACATTAAAAGACAGGAGGAATTGGAATATGATCTTCCAAAAGGCAAAAGAGCTTGGACTACAAACAAGGACCAACTACCCAGCAAAACTGAGCATAAATTTTCAGGCAAGGAGATGAACATTCAATGAAATAGGGAAATTCCAGACCTTCCTGATGAAAAAGCCAAAGCTCAATGAAAAATTTGACCTTCAAATACAAAACTCAAGAGAGACATAAAAAGGTAAATGGGGGAGGAGGGAAACTTGTTAATCAATGAGGGAAAATTGTTTAAATCCTTATATAGAATTTATTGTTTTATATATGTTATGTAGATGTACATGTCAACTGTGAGAATAGTGCAGTTATTACGACAATTGAAAGGGATATACATAGACTGAGGTTGTTAGTGTAAAATAACTGATATAATGAAAAAAAAACATAATTAAAGGGTGTAAAGGTATGGTTCTGGGAGAAGAGGTAAGGAAGTGGTAGAAAAGGGTAAATTATATCACATGAAGAGGCACAAAAACTTACTATAGTAGAGGGAAAGAAGGGAGGGAGAAGAGCAATATTTGAGCCTTACTCTCATCAGATTTGGTTCAAGGAGGGAACAACATACTCTGATAAGCACAAAATTCAAAATTGTCATACAGGCTGTATGAGGGGAAAGGGGAAAGAAAGGGGGGTCAGAAGGGAGGGAAGAAGTAGCAAAGGGAAAAAGGTAAGATCAGTGAGGGGAATCAAGAGGGAGGGTAAACTGAGGAAGGTGGCAATCAAAAGCAAAACTCTTTTGAGGAAGAGAAAGGAGAAGGGAGAGATAAAAGCATAAGGCAGGGGGGGAAATGGGATAGAGATAATAATAATATAATAATAATAATAATCATAACTGTGAATGTAAATGGGATGAACTTTTCCATAAAATGGAGGTGGATAGCAGAATGGATTAAAAATCATAATCCTACAATATTTTGTTTATAAGAAAAACATTTGAAACAGGGGGATACACACAGGGTATAGGTAAAAGGCTGGAGCAGAATATATTGTGATTCAGATAAAGAAAAGTAAAAAAAAAGTTAAAAAAGTGAAAAGCTAATCTCAGAGAAAGCAAAAGCAAAGACAGATCTAATTAAAAGAGATAAGGAAGGAAATTATATCCTCCTAAAAGGCACCATAGACAATGAAGTAATATCATTACTTAACATACATGCACCAAGTGGTATAACAACCAAATTCTTGGAGTAGAAGTTAAGGGAGTTACAGGAGAAATAGACAGCAAAACTATACTAGTGGGGGACCTCAATCTCCCCCTCTCTGAACCTGATAAATCTAACTTCAGAATAAACAAGAAATAAGTTAAGGAGATAAACAGAATTTTAGAAAAGGTAGATATGATAGACTTCTGGAGAAAAATGAATGGGGGTCAAAAGGAATACACCTTTTTCTCAGCAGTACATGGCACATACCCCAAACTTGACCATGTACTGGGGTATAAGAACCTCACAAGCCAGTGCAGAAAGGCAGGAATAGTCAATGCATCCTTTTCAAATCATGATGCAATAAAAATTATTTGTAATAAAAGACCATGGATAGATAAATTAAAAATTAAGTGGAAATTAAACAATCTAATCCTAAAGAATGAATGGATCAAAGAACAAATCATAGGAACAATAACTTCATTCAAGAGAATGATGGTAATGAGACCTTATACCAAAACTTATGGGATGCAGCAAAAGCAGTTCTTAGGGGAAGTTTTATATCTCTAAATGCTCATGTGAATAAAGTAGATTAAAAGATGATCAATGAATTGGGCATGCAACTGAAAAAGCTAGAAAAAGAACATATTGAAAATCCCCAATTAAGTACCAAATTAGAAATACTGAATACCAAAGGAGAGATTAATAAAACTGAAACCAAGAAAACTATTGAACTAATAAATAAAACTAAGAGCTGTTTTGTGAAAAATAAAATAAAATTGATAAACCCTTGGTCAATTTGATTTAAAAAAGAAAGAAGAAAAACAAATTACCAGCATTAAAAAATGGAAAGGGGGAATTCACTTCCAATGAAGAGGAAATTAAAACAATAATTAGGAATTATTTTGCCCAGTTGTATGCCCATAAATTTGACAACCTCAGGGAAATGGATGACTGTTTACAAAAATATAAATTGCCCAGGTTAACAGAAGAGGAAGCAAAACACCTAAATAAGCTCACCTCAGAAAAAGAAATTGAGCAAGCCATCAATGAACTCCCTAGGAAAAAATCTCCAGGGCCAGATGGTTTTACATGTGAATTCTATCAAATATTTAAAGAACAATTAATTCCCATTCTTTATAGGCTATTTGGGAAAACAGGTGAAGAAGGAGTCCTACCAAATTCTTCTTATGACACAAACGTGGTACTGATACCTAAACGAGGAGGAGTCAAAAAAAAGAAAGAAAATTATAGACTAATTTCCGTAATGAATATTGATGCAAAAATTTTAAATAAAATATTAGCAAAAAGATTTCAGCAACTTATCATGAGAATAATACTGTACAACCAGGTAGGATTTATTCCAGGAGTGCAAGGCTGGTCCAATATTAGGAAAACTATCAGCATGATTGATCATATCAACAACAAAACTAGAAGAAACCACATGATTATCTCAATAGATGCAGAAAAAGCTTTTGACAAAATACAACACCCATTCCTATTAAAAACTCTAGAAAGCATAGGAATAAATGGAGTCTTCCTGAAAATAATAAGTAGCATCTACCTAAAACCATCAGCAAGCATTATATGTAATGGGGATAAACTAGATGTGTTCCCAATAAGATCTGGGGTAAAACAAGGATGTCCATTATCACCCCTATTATTCAATTTGATACTAGAAATGTTGGCTTTAGCAATAAGAGAAGAAAAAGAAATTGATGGAATTATAATAGGCAAAGAAGAAACTAAGTTATCACTCTTTGCAAATGATATGATGATTTACTTAGAGAATCCTGGAGAATCAAGTAAAAAATTACTTGAAACAATAAAAAACTTTAGGAAAGTTGCAGGATATAAAATAAACCTACATAAATCCTTAGCATTCCCATATGTTACTAACAAAGCCCAACAGCAAGTGATAGAAAGAGAAAGTCCATTTAAAGTTACCATAGACACTATAAAATATTTGGGAGTCTACCTACCGAGACAAACCCAGGGCCTATATGAACATAACTACAAAACACTTCTCACACAAATAAAGTCAGATCTAAATAAATGGAAAAATATCAGTTGCTCATGGTTGGGCCGAGCTAACATAATAAAAAAGACAATTTTACCTGAATTAATTTGCTTATCCATGCCACACCAATCAAACTACCAAAAAATTATTTTACAGAGCTGGATAAAATAATAACAAAATTCATCTGGAAGAACAAAAGGTACAGAATATCAAGGGAATTAATGAAAAGAAATGCTAGGGAAGATGGCCTACCCATGACAGATATTAAGCTGTATTATAAAGCAGCAATCATCAAAACTGCTTGGTACTGGCCAAGAAAGAGTGATGGATCAGTGGAATAGGTTAGGTACACAAGACTCAGTAGTCAACGACTATAGCAATCTACTCTTTGATAAACCCAAAGAATTCAGCCTCTGGGTTAAGAATTCACTATTTCACAAAAACTGCTGGGAAAACTGGAAAATAGTATGGCAGAAACTGGGCATGGACCACAATCTTACACTGTATACCAAAATAAAGTCAAAATGGGCTCATGATTTAGGAATAAAGGCTAATACTATAAGCAATTTGGGAGAGCAAGGAATAGTTTACCTGTCAGATTTATAGGACAGGGAAGAATTCATGAGCTAACAAGAGATAGAGAGCATTACAAAATGCAAAATGGATTATTTTTACTATGTTAAATTGAAAAGTTTTTTGTATAAACAAAGCCAATGCAACCAAGATTAGGAGGGAAGCAGAAAATTGGGAGAAAATCTTTACAACCAGTGTCTCTGATAAATGCTTCATGTCTAAAATACACAGGGAACAGAGCCAAATTTATAGGAATATAAGTCATTCCCCAATTGAGAAAGGGTCCAAGGATATGAACAAGTAGTTTTCAGAGGAAGAAATTAAAGCTATCTATAGGCATACAAAAAAATGCTTTAAATCACTATTGATTAGAGAAATGCAAATCAAAACAACTCTTAGGTACCACATATCTCCTGTCAGATTGGCTAACATGACAAAACAGGAAAATGATAAACTCTGGAGAGGATGTGGGAAAATTGGAACATTGGTACATTGTTGGTGGAGTTGTGACCTGATCTAGCCATTCTGGATAGCAATTTGGAACTATGCCCCAAAGGCTATTAAAATGTACATACCCTTTGACCCGGCAACACCACTTCTAGGGCTATATCCCAAAGAGATGACACAAGTGGGAAATGGGCCTGTATGTACAAAAATGTTTATAGCAGCTCTCTTTGTGGTGGCAAAGAATTGGAAAACAAGGGGATGCCCATCAATTGAGGAATGGCTAAACAAATTGTGGTATACGAATGTAATGGAGTATTATTGTGCAATAGGAAAGGAAGAACAGACTGACTTCATTACAACCTGGGAAGACTTATATGAACTGATGCTGAGTGAGGGGATCAAAACCAGGAGATCCTATATATGATTACAGACACACTGTATCTGTAAGGACTAACTTTGATAGACTTGACTCCTCTTATCAATACAAGGTTCAAAGATAGCTTCAGAAGACTCATGATGGAAAAAGCTATTCCCATCCAGAGAAAGAATTATGGACTCTGAATGCAGATTGAGGCAAACTATTTGCTCTCTTTCTTTCTCCTTCATTAGTTTCATTTCTCCTCTCTCATGATTCATTCCATTGGTTATAATTCTTCTTTACCACTGGACTATTATGTGAATAAACTCACTGTGAAGGTAAATGTAGAGCCTACATTGGATTACATGCCATCCGGGGGGGGGCAGGAAGGAGGAGAGGGAGGGAGAGAAAATTTGGAACCCCAAAACCTGTGGAACTGAATGTTGTAAGCTAAAAATTAAAAAAAAATTTTTAAAAAAGAAATTATAAAGGAAAACTACCCTGCTATCTTAGAACCCAAGGGTAATATAGAATGTGAATAAATCCAGTGATCATCACCTAAAAGTGATCGGCAAATAAAACTTTCCAAAATATTATACCCGAATTTCAGTGCTCCTATGTCAGAGAAAATACTAAAAGAAGCCAGAAAAAAATCCATCCAAATACCCATGAAGACACATTCAGGGTCACAGAAAATTTAGCAGCTTTCCCCTGAAAGGAGTGGAGGGATTCGAATTTGATAGTATAGGAGTAAGCCAGGATTACAACTTATCCAGCAAAAATAAATATAATCTTTCATGGGGAAAATGGATATTTAATGGAACAGAGGTTTTTCAACCATTCCTGATGGAAGGACCAGAGATGAATAGAAAATCTGATTTTCAAATGCAAAAGTCAGGAGAAGCATAAAAAGGCAAAGAGAAATCATAAAGGGGTCAATAAGATTAAACAGTTTATGTTCTTACATAGGAAGAGGATTCAGGTAATTCCTAAGAACTTTATCATTATTAGCACAGTTAGAAGATAGGGAGCACAGGAGTGAGTCGATTTTGCTGGAATGAACTCCAAAAATGAATTAGTGAGAAAGAGGCTTCCACTGGGAGAAGAAGGCATGGAGAGGAAGAATAAGGAAAATTATCTCACATAAAAGAGACATTCAAGAAGAAGCTTTTACACAGAGGGATAAATATGGGGGCAGGGTGGACAAGGCTTGAAGAATCTCATTCTTATCTGAATTAGTTCAAAGATGAAAGAATATATGTAAACACTGACTTGATTGGGCACAGACTCTATCTTCCTCAACAGGGAAGGGGATAAGAGAGAGGGGACAGTTGGGAAGGTTGTTTCAAGGGAGGCAGTGGTCAGAAGCAAAACAAACTTTTGAGGAGGGACAGGGTAAAAAGAGAGAGAAGAATAAAAAAGAGAAAATATGATAGAAGGAAATTTATAGATAATACATAACTATGAATGTGAATGGAATGAATTTACCTATAAAATAGAAATGGATAGCAGAATGGATTAGAAAGCAGAATCCAAAAATTTGTTGTTTACAAGTGACGTACATGAAACAGAAAGACACACAGAGTTAAAATAAGTGGCTCAAGCAGAATTATTAGGCTTCAGCTGAAGTGGACAAAAAAGGCATGGGTAGCAGCAAAAACAGACAGAGCAGTAGCAGAAATAGACCTAAAAAGAGGGAAGCAGTGAAACTATATCTTGTTAAAACATACAATAGATGATGAAGTCATATCAGTACTATACATGTATGCACCAAATAGAATATCATCCAGATTCTGAAAAGATAAATTAGTTGCAGGAGGTTATGGACAGTAAAACTATTTCCCTCTTTCAAAGCTAGATGAATCTAACCATAAAATAAATAAGAGAGAAGATTAATGTCATTGTTTAGTTGTGTTTTCAGCCATATATGACTTTTTGTGACCCTATTTGGGGTTATCTTGGCAAAGGTAATCTGGAGTGGTTTTCAATTTCCTTCTCCAGTTCATTTTACAGATGAGCAACTGAGGCATACAGGGTTAAATGATTTTCCCAAGGTCACACAGCTAAGAAATGTCTGATGCCAGATTTGAACTCAAAAGGATGAGTCTTCCTGACTCCAGGCCCAGCTCTATATCTATACCACCTAGCTGCCCCCAAGGAGATGAATAGAATTTTGGAAAGGTTAGATATGATATACTGCTGTAGAAAATTGAATCAAAATAGAAAGAAATATACATTTTTCTCAGTTATATATGGCACCTTCACAAAAACAGACCATGTATTAGGGCATAAAATCTTCACAAACACGTGAAGAAAAGGAGAAATATTAAATGCACACTTTTGAGACTATAATACAATAAAACGACATTCAATAATGAATCATCTAAGCATAGATTAAAAATCAGCTAAGTAATACAATTCTTAAGAATGAGTGGGTCAGGCAAAGACGGCAGCTGGAAAACAGGGATTCACTTAAGCTCTCCCCCAAATCCCTCCAAACACCTATATAAATGTCTGTGAACAAATTCTAGAGCTACAGAACCCACAAAATAACAGAGGGAAGCAGATCTCCAGCTCAGGGCTGCATGGATGGTTGCTGGGAAGGGTCTATCGCACCGTACTGGGAGTGGTGTGCAGAGCATGGGCCATGCCAGGACAGATCAGGATGGAGGAGATTGGGCAGAGTAGGCCTCAGGGCCATGGATCATTGAGCTGTGGCAGTTACCAGACTTCTCAACCCACAAACACCAGAGACCACAGAGCAAGTCAGTGGGAAAACTGCTGGATCTGGGTGAGAGAAGTGTGTGGTCTGGCCCCAGCCCCAGGGGTGGTGAAAGTGGCATGGTGGCAGCAGTATGAAGCTCTGGCAGCTGCTTCCAGAGCTCGAATGGCAGCTGCTTCCAGCCCTGGGCCCACACAGTGGGAAGAATCAAGTGGTAGATCAGAGCAGGAGTGTAGGAAGTGCTTTACTGGAGCAGCAGCAGGGTTCTCTTGTTTTGCCTTCTTTGGATCTGGGTTGCGGTCCTGGTTGGCAGTTCTTGGGGGAGGAAGAGTGCTGGCGTGGCAGAGCTAGCAGTGACTGTGGAGAGGAAGTCCTCCTGGGAACTATGTGGCAGAAAGGAGTGCTTGCACTCACAGACCAGAGCACAGGCCATGAGTGGAGTATCATACCACCACAGAATAGAAATAGCTATGAAAAAAGCAGTGCAAGGTCCCTGAAGCTTGGGACAAAGCACTATCCACTGTGGAAGCAGTCATACCCTGACAAAGAGCTCAGAAGTCAAGTAGTTAGCCAGGAACATTAGCCAGCAGTGTAAAAGGACTCAGACTCAGACTATAGAATCTTTTTTGGTGACAAAGAAGATCAAAACACACAGCCAGAAGAAGTTAGTAAAGTCAAAGAGCCTACATCAAAAGCCTCCAAGAAAACATGAACTGCTCTCAGGCCACGGAAGAGCTCAGAAAGGATTTGGAACATGAAATAAGAGAAGTAAAGGGAAAATTGGGAAGAGAAATGAGAGTGGTGCAAGAAAATCATGAAAAACAAGTCAACAGCTTCCTAAAGGAGACAAAAAAAATACTGAAGAAAACAACAGCTTAAAAAATAGACTAACACAAATGGCAAAGGAATTCCAAAAAGCCAGTGAGGAAAAGAATGCCTTAAAAGGCAGAATTAGCCAAATGGAAAAGGAGGTCCAAAAGACCACAGAAGAAAATACTGCCTTAAAAATTAGATTGGAGCAAGAGGAAGCTAGTGACTTTACGAGAAATCAAGAAATTATAAAGCAGAATCGAAAGAATGAAAAAATGGAAGACAATGTGAAATATCTCCTTGGAAAAACCAGTGACCTGAAGAATAGATCCAGGAGAGATAATTTTAAAATTATTGGACTACCTGAAAGCTATGATCAAAAACAGCTTAGACATCATCTTTCAAGAAATTATCAAGGAAAACTGCCCTGATATTCTAGAGCCAGAGAGTAAAATAGAAATTGAAAGAATCCACCAATCATCACTTGAAAAAGATCCTAAAAAGAAAACTCCTAGAAATACTGTAGCCAAATTCCAGGGTTCCCAGGTCAAGGAGAAAATAATGTAAGCAGCCAGAAACAATTTGAGTATTGTGGAAACACAATCAGGATAACACAAGATCTAGCGTCTTCTACATTAAAGGATCAAAGGGCTTGGAATATGATATTCCAGAGGTCAAAGGAGCTAGGATTAAAATCAAGAATCACCTACCCAGAAAAACTGAGTATAACACTTCAAGGCAAAAATATGGATTTTCAATGAAATAGAGGACTTAGAAGGTTTCTCGATGAATAGACCAGAGCTGAATGGAAAACTTGACTTTCAAATACAAGAATCAAGAGAAGCATGAAAAGGTAAACAGGAAAGAGAAATCATAAGGAACTTACTAAAATTGCACCATTATGGTTACATTCCTACATGGAAAGATGTTGTTTGTAACTCATGAGACCTTTCTCAGTATTAGGGTAGTTGAAGGGAATATATATATATATATATATATATATATATATATATATATATATATATATATATACATACGGAGGGCACAGGGTGAGTTGAATATGAAGGGATAATATCTAAAAAAATTAAATTAAATCAAGGGTGAGAGAGGAATATATTGGGAGAAGGAGAAAGGGAGAGATAGAATGGGGTAAATTATCTCACATAAAAATGGCAAGAAAAAGCAGTTCAATTGGAAGGGAAGAGGGGGCAGGTGAAAGGGAATGAGTGAATCTTGCTCTCATTGGATTTGACTTATGGAGGCAATAACATACACACTCAATTGGGTATCTTACCCTACAGGAAAGTGGGGGGAAAGGTGATAGGAGAGGGGGGATGATAGAAGGGAAGGCAGATCAGGGGAGAAGGTTATCAAAAGCAAACACTTTTAAAAGGGATAGGGTCAAGAGAGAAAATTGAATAAAGGGGAACAGGATAGGATGGAGGGAAATATAGTTAGTTTCACAACACAACTGTTATGGAAGTGTTTTGCATAATGATACAAGTGTGGCCTACCTTGAATTGCTTGCCTTCTCAAGGAGGGTGTTATGGAGGGAAGACAAGAGAGACTTTGGAACTCAAAATTCTAAAAACAAATGCTCAAAAAAAAGTTGCTTCTACATGCAACTGGGAGGTGAGATAACCACCACGTCCCTCCAGAAACCTACAAAAAATGGCTCTGAACAAATTCTAAAACTGTAGAACCCACAAAATAGTAGAGGGAAGCAGGGATCCAGCCCAGGACAGCCTGGATGGTTGCTGGATGAGGTCTATTGAGCACGGAGTGGAGGGGAGCAGAGCTCAGCTTGGAAGGCAGCAGGACCAACCAGACCAGGAGCCAGGCAGGACAGGCCCTAGCACCCTGAATCAGTGAGCTGTGACAGTTACCAAACTTCTCAATCCACAAATACCAAAGACAACAGAGAAGGTTAGTGGGAAAAGCTGCAGGGGACAGAGTTTGTAGTTTGGCCACTACCCCAGGGGCAGTGGGGGAGGTGCAGCTACAGAACTGCAGCTGCAGTTACTTCCAGCCCCAGGCCCATGTGGTGGAAGGAATTCAGTGGCAGATCAGAGCAGGAGTGCAGAGCCTGCTGAAGATTTGCATCAGGTCCAGGTTGGTGGTTCTTGAGGAAGGAGGAGTGCTGGTGTGGCAGAGCTGGCTGCATAGAAATAACTCTGAAATCAATGGCTCATCCCCTCAAGCTTGGAACAAAGTACTCTTTGCTCTACAAGCGGTCATACCCTGATGAAAAACTCAAGGGTCAAGTAAGTTGGCTAGGAACATGGCCAGGCAGTGAAAACACACTCAGATTCAGTCTCAGACTTTGGAATCCTTCTTTGGTGACAAAGAAGACCAAAACATATGGCCTGAAGAAGTCAACAAAGTACAAGAGCCTACACCAAAGCCTCCAAGAAAAACATGAACTGGTCTCAGGCCATAAGCAAGTTAGAGAAGTAGAGGAAAAATTGGGACAAGAAATGAGAATGATGCAAGAAAACCATGAAAAACAAGTCGATAACTTGCTAAAGGAGACCCCAAAAAATACTGAAAAAAATATTGAAGAAAAAAGCACTTTAAAAAATAGATTAACTCAAATGTCAAAAGAGCTCCAAAAAGCCAATGAGGAGAAGAAGGCCTTGATAGGCAGAATTAGCCAAATGGAAAAGGAGGTCCAAAAGACCACTGAAGAAAATACTACCTTAAAAATGAGATTGGAGCAAGTGGAAGCTAGTAACTTGATGAGAAATCAAGATATTATCAAACAGAACCAAAGGAATGAAAAAATGGAAGACAATGTGAAATATCTCATTGGAAAAACCACTGACCTGGAAAATAGATCCAGGAGAGATAATTTAAAAATTATTGGACTACCTGAAAGCAACAATCAAAAAAAGAGCCTAGATATCATCTTTCAAGAAATTATCAAGGAGAATTGCCCTGATATTCTAGAGCCAGAGGGTAAAATAGAAATTGAAAGAATCCACAGATGACCTCCTCAAATAGATCCCAAAAAGAAAACTAGGAACATTGTCACCAAATTCCAGAGTTCCCAGGTCAAGGAGAAAATACTGCAAGCAGCCAGAAAGAAACAATTTGAATATTGTGGAAAAACAATCAGGATAACACAGGATCTGGCAGTTTCCACATTAAGGGACTGAAGGGCTTGGAATATGATATTCCAGAGGTCAATGGAGCTAGGATTAAAACCAAGAATCACCTACCCAGCAAAACTGAGTATCATGCTCCAAGGCAAAATATGGATTTTCAATAAAATAGAGGACTTTCAAGCTTTCTCAATGAAAAGACCAGAGCTGAATAGAAAATTTGACTTTCAAACACAAGAATCAAGAGAAGCATGAAAAGGTAAACAAGAAAGAGAAATCATAAGGGACTTACTAAAGTTGAACTGTTTTGTTTACATTCCTACATAGAAAGATGATGTGTATGATTCATGAGACCTCAATATCATAGAAGCTGAAAGGAATATGCATATATATATGTGTGTGTGTGTGTATACATATATATATATACATATGTATGTGTCTATGTAGGTATATATATATATACATATATATATATGTATGTATATGTATATATATACACACACACAAAGGGCACAGGGTGAGTTGAGTATGAAGGGATGATATCTAAAAAAATAAAATCAATTTAAGGGATAAGAGAGGAATATATTGAGAGAGGGAGAAAAGGAGAGATAGAAAGGGGTAAATTATCTCGCATAAAAGTGGCAAGAAAAAGTGGTTCTGTAGGAAGGGAAGAGGGGGTAGATGAGGGGGAATGAGTAAATCTCGCTCTCATTGGATTTGACCTGAGGAGGGAATACCATACACACTCAATTGGGTATCTTACCCCACAGGGTAAGAAGGAGGAAGAAGATAAAAAGGGGGGATTATAGAAGGGAGGGCAGACGAGGGGAGGAGGTAATCAAAAACAAACATTTTCGAGAAGGGACAGGGTCAAGGGAGAAAATTCAATAAAGGGGGATAGGTTAGGAAGGAGCAAAATATAGTTAATCTTTCACAACATGAGTATTGTGGAAGGGTTTTACATAATGATACATATGTGGCCTATGTTGAATTGCTTGCCTTCTTAGGGAGGGTGGGTGGGGAGGGAAGAGGGGAGAGAATTTGGAACTCAAAGTTTTAAAAACAGACATTCAAAAACAACAACAAAAAAAAAAGTTTTTTCATGCAACTAGGAAATAAGATACATAGGCAATGGGGCATAGAAATTTGTCTTGCCCTCCAAGAGAAGAAGGGAAAGGGGGATGGGAGGGGAGTGGGGTGACAGATGGGAGGGCTGACTGGGGAACGGGGCAACCAGAATATACACCATCTTGGAGTGGGGGAGGGTAGAAATGGGGAAAAATTTTGTAATTCAAACTTTTGTGAAAATCAATGCTGAAAACTAAATATATTAAGTAAATTAAAAAAAAAAGAAATCTAACTTGCCCTAAAAGAAAGTAAGGAGAAAGGGGATACGGGGTGTTTTGGCAATCAAAATGGGCTCTAGCACTCAGTTCAACCAAGTGCCCTTGAAGAGTTTGGCCTTTGTTTTTTTTATTAGATTGGGAGTCCTTGGTGACCTCCTTGCCTCAGGGGAGAGCCTAGTTTACATGGGTTTGAGTGGCATGTTTGGGACATCAGAGGATTTTGGACCACGTGGGTTTAAGTCACATTTTTGTGATGATTTTAGGTCATGTGGGTGAGTCACATGTGTGACTCACCCTTGACCCTGAAAAAGATATAGGGGTTGGTTTTCTCTTTTTCAGAGCTCTTACCCACAACCATGGTGGTGCACGTGACTCTGGGCCAACCCTTGTTATGAGCTCCCTGGCTGAACTCACATGTTGGTAACCATGAATTGTATTTGGTCTGTCTGTCGATGTTTGTAATTTGTTTGTATTTGGTCTGAAGCTCAGGGTGCTGGCTTTTCCCCTTGAACTAAGTGAACGGTATTTGTATGCTGGATTGAAGTTAGATTGTCAACCCCTTAATGTTGCTTTCCTTGGTAAAGCAGATCAGAAGAAGCTGGCCTTTGGCAGCATTCTTGCTGTTGGGCTTGTGTTGGTCTTTCACCCTCACAACAGCTGCTAGCCAGATTGTTGATACAGGGGGGTGGTGACAGAAGGGAGGGCAGACTGGGGAAAGGGGCAATCAGAACATATGCCATCTTGGGGTGGGAGAAGGTAGAAATGGGGAGAAAAATTGTAACTCAAAATCTTATGGAAATCAATGTTGAAAACTAAAAATATTAAATAGAAAAATTTCCAAAAAGAAGTACTTCTATTAAAAAAAAGAATGAGTGGGTCACAGAACTAATGGGATAGAGCTAAAACAATACTTAGGGGAAATTGCTATTACTAAATGTGTGTATCACAAAGAGAAGAGCAGATTGATGGATTGGACATGCAATTAAAAAAGCTAGAAAAAAGAACAAAATCAAAATCACAAAAATCACAAAAGAGATTAATAAAATTAAACTAACAAATTTTCCAAGAATAGTATAGCTAAATTAGTGAGCTCCCAAGTCAAAGAGAAAAATACTAAAATTAGGCAGAAAAACACACACATTCAAATTCTGTGATGCCACAGTCAAGGTAACAAAAGATTTAGCTACTTCCCCATGAAAGGAAGGGAGGGCTTGGAATTTGATATTCTGGAAGGCAAAGGAGCTAGGATTACAATGAAGAATAGCCCACCCAGACAAATAGTATAATCCTTCAATCCTTATAATGCCTATAGAGGAAGATTATATATGTAATTCCTAAGAACTTTATCATTATTAGGGCAGTTAGAAGGAGTATATATATATATAGATAGAGAACATAGGAATAAGTTGATTTTGTTGGAATTGTTAGAAATACACTTGACACTGAAATTCAGGTATCAAGGGCAATTTATTATTATTGAGGAATCCAAAGGAATTGGAAACGTTCCTGGCCAAAAGAAGACTCTGCCCTTCTTTAGGAAGAGGAAGTACTGCTTACAAAAATGAGATCAGCTTTACAGTGTTAGATCAATGCAAACTGATGCACCATCAACTCAGTACCTCCCCTCAGAGAGTGGATTGGTCCACTCCACTCTTCCTGACACACCTCTTCATATGTTCTCTCCATGATATGTGTAAGCATGTCCCCCTCCCCTCAACATACATCCCATGTTCGAAAATGGTGGAAAACTCCTCCCTGTGGATATATAAGGTAATATTCAATTAATTAATTGAATTAATTAATTAATTAATTAATGTGCTTAATTAAGCATACATGTAGCCATTTGAGCCAGTTGTCTCTTCAATCCTGACTGTTATCTGGCCAATTTAGACCAGTTTTCCTAACATCCTGACTCTGTGGTTTTCACAAAACCACAAGCTTTATTCGGATTAGCTGGGAACCCTTATCCCGGTTAATTTTTACTTCTTCTTTGTTCAAACTGACAGTTAATTAATTATTCTGTTGAACTTAATTAACTGTTCTATGGAAACCTAACTTTCCCTAACTTTTACCAATCTCTGACAGAATGATCTAAAAAATGTATTACTGAGAAAAAGGTTTGCATTGGATAAGAGAGAGAAAGAAAAGAAAATTATCTCACATTAAAAAGGTGTGCAAGGAAGAATTTTTACAGTGGAGGAGAAAATGGTGGAGTGGACAATGCTTAAATCTTATTCTCATCTGAAACAGTCCAAAGACAACAGAATAAAGAGAGGGAGAGGGAGAGAGAGAGAGAAAGGGGGGGGGGAGACTTGATTGGGTATATAAATCTATCTCACCCAACAGGGAAGGAGATAAGAGAAATGGGGCAGGATACTTGCAATACTTTTGCCTTGATCTGTGAGCTCTGGAATTTGGCTCTGATATTTCTGGGAGTTTCCATTTTGGGATCTGTTTCAGGCATTAATTGGTGGATTCTTTCAATTTCTATTTTGCCCTCTGGTTCTAATATATCAGGGCAGTTTTCTTTGATAATTTCTTGAAGAATATTGTCAAAGATTTTTATTCTCTTTTCTTTTCTTTTTTGATCATGGCTTTCAGGTAGTCCAATAATTCTTGTATTATCTCTCCTAGATTTATTTTCTAGATCAATTGTTTTTACAATGAGCAATTTCACATTCTTTTTACTTTTCTCAATTTGTTTTTATCATATCTTGATGGCTCATGGAGTCACTAGTTTCCACTTGTTAGATTCTAATTTTTTTTAGAAACATTTTTTTTTATTTTTAGTTTACAACACACGGTTCTACATAATTTTGAGTTCCAGATTTTCCTCCCTCCCTCCACCCCTCCCTCGCCAAGATGGCATGGAATCTCATATACTTTCCACGTATAACTTCGCATTGAATTAATTTACACACTAGTCAAGTTGTGGAGAAGAATTATGACCAATGGAATGAATCATGAGAAAGAAGAAACAGAACCAAAAAAAACCAGCCCAAAAACAAAAACAAAAGAGAGCAAAAAAAGGGGGGGGGTAGGAAAAGACGAGCATGAAGTGTGCCTCAATCTGCATTCATACTTCATAGTTCTTTCTCTGGATGTAGATAGCATTCTCCATCATGAGTCCTTTGGAGTTGTCTTTGCACCTTGTGTTGCTGAGAAGAGCAAAGTCTGTCAGGGTTAGTCCTCACAGAATCCACATATCTGTGGTTGTGTATAATGTTCTCCCTGGCTCTGCTCCGCTCACTCAGCATTATGTCGCGTAGGTTTTTCCAGGTTGTTATGAAGTCCGTATCATCCCCATTTCTTATAGCACAATAGTATTCCATTACCTTCATATACCACAGCTTGTTCAGCCATTCCCCAATTGATGGGCATCCCTTTGATTTCCAATTCTTAGATACCACAAAAAGAGCCCATATAAATATTTTTGTACATATGGGTCCTTTTCTTGCTTGTGTGATCTCTTTGGGATACAACCCTAGAAGTGGTATTGCTGGGTCAAAGGGCATGGACTTTTTATAGCCCTTTGGGCATAGTTCCAAATTGCTCTCTAAAATGGCTGGATCAGTTCACAACTCCACCAGCAATGTAACAATGTTCCAATTTTCCCACATCCTCTCCAGCATTTGTCATTTTCCTGTTTTGTTATTTTAGCCATCAATTTTAATTTTTAAGAAATTATTTTCTTCAGTGAGCATTTGTACTTCCTTTTCTGTTTGGTCAATTTTGTTTTTTAGAGAGTTATTTTTCTTGATAAATATTTGTATATTGTTTCCTAAGATATTGACTCTTTTTTCATGATTCTCTTGCATTACTCTTGTTTCTTTTCCCATTTTTTCTTCTACTCCTCTAATTTGCTTTTAAAAATCCTTTTTAAGCTCTTCCGGGAATTCTTTTTGGGTCTGCGACCAAGTTACATTTTTCTTTGAAGCTTCACATGTAGCTATTTTGCTACCATTGTTTTCTTCTAAGTTTATGCCTTGAACCTCCCTATCACCATGGCAACTTTATATAATGAATTCTTTTTTGTTTCTTTGGTTTTTTTTTTTGCTCATTTTTTCTGCCTCTTTTGTGACTTGGTGTTTTTATGCGGGAGTTGGACTCTGGTCCTGCACTGTCCCAAACTTTTTGTGCTGGGGCTCTGGGTCTTACTGCTGAGTTTCACTGGGCTTCAAGGCTTAGCTGCTTGCTGTCTCTAGAAAGTCTAGAAAGGCTTCCCTTATGGCTTGTACTGGGGGGCTGTTTCAACAATCCATCTAGCAGCTGCTGTGGGGGTGAAAAACCAACAACAACCAGCTCACAGGACACTTCAAGCCCAGGTTCTTTTGATCTGCTTTACCAAGGAAAGCAATGTTAAGGGGCTGACAATCTTACTTTAATCCAGCATACAAATACCATTCACTTAGTTCAGGGGAAAAATCCAGCACCCTGAACTTCAGAGCAAATACAAATTACAAACATCAACAGACAGGCCAAATACAATTCATAGTTACCAACATCTGAGTTCAGCCAGGGAGCTCATAACAAGAGTTGGCCCAGAGTCATGTGAGCCACCATGGCTGTGGGTAAGAGCTCCAAAATAAAAGAAAGCCAGCCTCTGGTTTTCCATCTTTTTCACGATCAAGGGTGAGTCACACATGTGACTCACCCACATGACCTAAAATCATCACAAAAATTCGACTTAAACCCATGCAGTCTAAAAGCCTCTGATGTCACAAACATGTCACTCGAACCCATGTAAACTAGGCTTTCCCTTGAGGCAAGGAGGTCATCAAGGAATCCTAATTTAATCAAGGAAATAAAGGCCAAACTCTTCAAGGGCACTTGGTTGAATTAAGAGCTAAGAGCCCATTTTGATTGCCAATACAGGGGTGGGCCTCCCTGTTGCCCTCTCCTGGGTGTGGGGTTTAGCTGCTAACCTCTTCCGGGGGTGGGGCCTAGTCACTGGGTTGCAATGGTAATGGAGTCTTTCAGGTGGCTGGCCCTGCATTAGGGCTATTGTTGCTGGTCTGCCCTAGGTATGGGACCCTGCTGCAGGGTTGCTATGCAAACAGGGTCTCTCCGTTGGTAGGCCCCAAGGGTGGTGTCTCACTGTTGTATAGCCCCAGGTTAGAGCTTCACTACTGGTCAGCAATGGGGTCAAGGCCTGGCTGGTGGCTTGTGCCAAGGGTGGGGTTGCTGGGGTGGGGCCTTGCTGCACTCCACAGACTGCTCACTTGCCCAGGGGCCTGCTGTCTTGCAGGAGGGTGGGGCCCCACTGGTAGATTTTGTCAGCCCTGGAGCCTTGCTGCAGACTCCCTCCTATGAGGCTGGCTGCTGCTGCTGTCTTGGACCTTGTCCCCCCCGCCAGACTGGTCAGCTGCTTCCCTGCTACTAGAACAATTCTGAGGTAGCTTTCTCGTTGTTTGGAAGGGAATTTGGGAGGGCTCCGGATGGTCCATCCCTCACTCTGCCATCTTGGTAATAGAAACTCTCAACAAATTGGAAATCTTAAAAATTAAAGGTGAGATTTATAAAATTGAATGTAATAAAATCATTGAATTAATTAATAAAATTGCAAGTTGGTTTTATGAAAAAAAAAACAATAAAATGGATAAGCCATTGTTGAATAGGATTTTTTTTAAATAGAGAAGTAAAACAAATCACTAGTATTAAAAGTGAGGGTGAACATACCATTAATGAAGATGAAATCAAAGCAATTGTTAAGGGGTTATTTTTCCAGTGATATGCCAATAAATTTAATAATTTAATTGAAATGTGAGAATACTTACAACAACATGAACTGTCTAGATTAACAGAAGAGGAGGTAGAATATCTAAATAAACCTATTTAATTTTAGTTTACTTTTTTATTTAGCATTTGATTTTCCCCAGTTATGTGTAAAAACAATTTCTAATTTTTGTTTTTAAAACTTTGAGTTATACACGTGCAGTCATGTGACACAGATCTGTTATAGTCATGTTGTAAAAGAAAACAGAGACAAAAAAAGCAAGAAAAATAAAGTTTAAAACAAGTATGCTTTAATCTGTATTCAGACATCATCAGTTCTTTCTCTCCTTCTCTGGGGATGGATGGCATTTTTCATCCTAAGTCCTTCAGAGTGTTCTTGAATCACTGTATTGCTGAGAATAGCTAAGTCATTCACAGTTGATCATCTTACAGTGTTGCTGTTACTTTGTACACAGAACATTTCACTTTGCAGCAGCTCATGCAAATCTTTCCAGGTTTTTCTGAGAGCATCCAGCTCATCATTTCTTATAGTATTTTACTATTTCATCATAATCATATACCACAACTTATTTAGCCATTCCCAAAGTGATGGGCATCCCCTCAATTTCTAATTCTTGGCCCCAGAAAAGAGCTGCTATAAATATTTTTGTACATATGCATCCTTTTCCTTTTTGTTTTTATGTCTTTTGGGATACAGACCTAGTATTTGTATTGCTAAGTCAAAGGGTATGTATGCATAGTTTCATAGTCCTTTGGGAATAGCTCCAAATTGCTCTACAGAACAGTTGAATCAGTTCTCAACTCCAAGAGTGCATTAAAGTCTCATTTTTCCCACATCACCTCCCCCCCAATACATGTCATTTGCCTTTTCTGTCCTATTAGCCAATCTATAGGTATGAGGTAGTACCTCAGAATTGTTTTAATTTTTATTTCTCCAATCAATATTGAGTTAGAATATTTTTATATGGCTATAGGTAACTTTGATTACTTCATCTGAAAGGTGATTATATCTTTTGATCATTTATCAATTGGGAAATGACTCATTTTTATAAATTTGACTCATTTCTCTATGTGTTTGAAAAAGGAGGCCTGATTATCAAAGAAACTTACTTCAAAACTTTTTTTCACAGATATTATTGCTAACTGTATTTTGCTCCATCCTATCCTTCCCCCTCTAACCCCACATTTATTCTATTCTCTCTCTCCTTTCACCATGTCACTCTTCAAAAATGTTTTGCTTCTGACTACCCCCTCCTCCAATCTGCCCTCCCTTTTATCAATCTCCCCTCCTTCTCTTATCCCCTTCTTATTTTCCTGTAGGGTAAGACAGATTTCTATACCCAATTGTTTGTGTATGTTATTCTCTCCTTGAGCCAATTCCAGTGAGAGCAAGGTTCACATACTCCACCTCACCTCCCCCATCTTCCCCTCCATTGTAAAAGCTTTTCCTTGCCTCTGTTGAGACAATTTATCCCATTCTACCTCTCTCTTTCTCTTTCTCAAATGCATTTCTCTCTCACCCCCAATTTATTTTTTAGATATCATCCTTCATATTCAATTCACACCTGTGCCCCCTCTATGTATATATACTCCTTCTAACTACCCTAATAATAAGAAGGGTTGTACAAGTTACAAATATCATCTTCCCATGTAGGAATGCAAACAGTTTGACCCCATTAAGTCCCTTATGATGTCCTTTTCCTGTTTACCTTTTTATGCTTCTCTTGAGTCCTGTATTTGAAAGCCAAATTTTCTATTCATCCTCGGCCTTTTCATCAAGAATGCTTGAAAGTCCTATGTCTCATTGAATGTCCATTTTTCCCCTGAAGAATTATACTGTTCTGCTGGGTAGGTGATTCTTGTTTGTAATCCTAGTTCATTTGTCCTCCAGAATATCATATTCCAAGCCCTCTGGTCCTTTAATGTAGAATCTGCTAAATCATGTGTTTTCCTGACTATGATTCCACTATGCTTGAATTGTTTCTTCCTGGATGATTGCAATATTTTCTCCTTGGTTTGGGAACTCAGGAATTTGGCTATAATATTTCTGGAAGTTTTCATTTTGGGATCCCTCTCTCTGGAGGTGATCAGTGGATTCTTTCCATTTATATTTTACTCTCTGGTTCTGGAATATCAGGGCAGTTTTCCTTGACAATTTCTTGAAAGATGAGGTCTAAGCCCTTTTTTTGATCATGGTTTTCAGGCAATCAATAATTTTTAAATTATCTCTCCTGGATCTACTTTCCTTTTCAGTTGTTTTTTCCAATGAGATATTTTACATTGTCTTCTATTTTTCATTCTTTTGGTTTTGTTTTATCATTTCTTGATTTCTCATAAAGTCATTAGCTCCATTTGCTCCACTCTAATTTTTAAGAAATTATTCTCTTCAGTGAGCTTTTGGACCTCCTTCTCCATTTGGCCAATTCTGCTTCTTAAGATATTCTTCTTCTCATTGGCTTTTTGGACCTCTTTTACCATTTGGCTTAGTCTGTTTTTTATTATTTTCTTTGGCATTTTTTGTGTCTCCTTTACCAGGCTGTTGACTCTTTTCTCATGATTTTCTTGCATCACTCTCATTTCTCTTCCCAATTTTTCCTCTACCTCTCTTCTTGATTTTCAAAATCCTTTCTGAGCTTTCCTGTGGCCTAAGACCATTTCATATTTTTCTTGGAGGCTTTGGATGTAGGAGCTTTGACTTTGTTGTCTTCTGAGTGTGTGTTTTAATCTTCTTTGTCACCGTAGTAACTTTCTATAGTCAGAGTTTTTCCTCATTATTTGCTCATTTTCCCAGTCTATTATTTGACTTTTAACTCTTTGTTAAAGTAGGACTCTGCTTCCAGGGTGGAGGGAACACTATCCTAAGTTTCAAGGGTTTGTGCAGCTGTTTTCAGAGATACTTCTGGGGACCTGTAAATTTTCAGTTCTTTCAAGGTGGTATAATCTAAGAAGAGGTGTTTACTGCTCTCCTGGTCTAATCTCTGGTTTCTGAATGACCACAAGCATTCTTTTCTGCCCTGGAACTGTGAAGAGGGTCCTCCTTTCACTGTGGTCACAAGCTCAGCTATACTAGTGTTCCTCCTTGCCATGAGACTGCTACCCAGGACTGCAACCAGGATCTGAGTATGGGCAAAGCCTCAGTGCCAGCAAAAGACCCCTGTAGCCTCCTTCTGATCAGTTATTTGACCCCCTTACCATCTGTGGGTTGAGAGCTCTGGAAGCAGCTGCTGCTGCCACCACTGCTGCCAGTTATTCAGTCACCCCAAAGCCTGCTCTGGGTTTGCTTGGGCCAGGTCTGCACTGGTGTGGCCTGTGCTGGATTGCACTCCTCTCTCCCCCTGGTGCAACAGACTTTTCCAGTCAACCTTCCAAATTGCGTTGGGCTGGAAATTTGTTTCACTCCTTCTTTTGTGGGTTCTGCTGCTCTAGCATTCGTTCAGAGTCATTTTAAAAGTATGTAGAGGGGTTTGGGGAAGAGCTCAGACTAGTCCTTGCCTTCACTCCACCATCTTGGATCCACCTCCCTAAATAAACCTATTCTAGAAAAATAAATTAAATAGAAATGAGATTTCTAAGAAACAGCATCAGGACCAGATGGATTTACCAGTAAATTCTACCAAACATTTAAAGATCAACTAATTTCAGTATTAAAGAAATTATTTGGTATAATAAACAAAGAAAGAGTCCTCCAGACTACCAGACTTGTTTCATGAAGCAAATATGGTGCTAAGAGCAGAAACAGAAAAGATACAATTTTCATTAATGAATATGGATGCAAAAATCCTAAATAAAACATTAGCTAGCAGACTACAACAATATACAACAAGGATTATACATTATGATCAAGTGGGATTTATGCCAGGAAAGGAAGGATGGTTTAACATAAAGAAAACTATTAACATGATTATATGAATAACAAAAGTAACAAAATCATGTGACTATTTCAATAGATGAAGAAAAGACTTTTGATAAAATACAGCACTAATTACTATTAAAACATTTGAAAGCATAGGTGTAAATGGATTTTTTCCTTAAAATGTTAAGAAGCATCTACTAAACCAGCAGTAAGCATTTTTTGTAATGGAGATGAGCTAGAAGTTTTCCCAATAAGAGCAGGAGTGAAATAAGGATGCCCATTGTCACAAATGTTATTAAACATTGCATTATAAATGCTAGCAATAGCAATAAGACAAGGTAAAGAAATTAAAGGAATCAGAATGGGTGAGGTAATTAATCTATCTCTTTTTGTAAATGATATGACAATATACTTGAAAAATCCTAGAGATTCAACTAAAAAGCTAGTTGAAATAATAATTTTAGTAAAGTAGTTGGATATGAAAAACCCACAAAATCATCAGCATTTCCCTACATCACTGACTAAACCCTGCAAGAAGAGATAATATATGTTCCCCCATTTAAAATACCCTCAGATGGCATAAAATGCATAGGAGTATACCTGCCAAGAACAAGCCAGGAACTACATGAATATAATTATAAAAACACTTTTTATACAAATACAATCAGATCTAAATAATTGGAGAAATATTCATTGTTCATGAATGGGCAGAGCCCACAAAATAAAAATGACAATTCCACCTAAAATAATCTATTTATTTGATGTCATCTCAATTAAATTAACAAAAATTTATTTTATTTATTAAGAAAAAGTAATAACAAAATTCATTTGGAAGAGCAAAATGTCAAGAACAACAAAGGAATTAATGAAAAAAATGTAAAAGAAGGCTGTTTAACAGTACCCGATCTTAAACTATATTATCAGGTAGATCAAAATGACCTGGTACTGGACAAGAAATAGAAAGGTGAATCAGTGAAACAGAGCAGACATAAAATGCACATTAGTAAATTATCATAGAAACCGCGTGCTTGACAAATGTCGAGATTTAAGTTTTTGGAATAAGGATTCACTGGTAAAAAATATTGTTGGGAAAGCTGGAAAGCCTGTGGCAGAATTTGGGCATAGGCCAGTATCTTACACCATTTACCAAAATAAGGTCAAAATGGATACACAGCCTAGATAGGAAAGGAGATATTATAAGTAATTTAGAAGAACATGGAACATATTATCTATCAGACGTATGTATAAAGTGAACGATTTATGAATAAACAAGAGATAGCATTGTGAGATGTGAAATGGATAATTTTGATTACATTAAATTAAATATGTTTTGTACAACTAAGACAAATCTAGCCAAAATTAGGAGGAAAGCAGAAAACTGGGGAAAATTTTCACAGTTTCTTATATAATAATCTCATCTCAAAAATATAAAAAGCTTTTTCAAATTTATAAGAATGTGTCATTCCCCAATTGATAAATGGTCAAACAATATGAACAGGCAGTTTTTCAATGAAGAAATCCAAACTATATGTAATCATATCCAAAAAATTCTCTAAATTATTATTGATTAGAGAAATGCAAATTAAAACAACTTTGAGATCTCATCATATACCAAATAATTTGGGTAAACTGAAAGAAGGGGGAAATGCCAAATATTGGAGGAGATGTGGAAAAATGGGGACGCTAATACGCTGATGGCAGGACTGTGAGCTGACCTAACCATTCTGCACCAAAAGTTGTAAAACTGTTACACTTTGACCTATCAATTGGGTCTGTTTCCCAAGGTGATCAGGTGAAAGGCAAAGAACCTCTATGTTCTAAAACATTTATAGTAGCTCTCTTTGTGTTGGCAAAGAACTAGAAATTGAGGAGATGCCCATCAATTCAGGAATGGCTAGACAAGTTGTGATACCATGCTTCCCAAGATACGTCAGGCCTAGGCCAACACCTAGCCCAATTACGATGTGACTTTTTTTCCCATGCTTTCTAGTGTTTTTAATAGGAATGGGTGCTGTATTTATTGTATTTTATTTTTAATTTATGGAATGAAACAAGCATTTTCATAACATGACACAATAAAAAACACAATTGTACATGAAACTGCAAATCTGCTCTGCACAACTTGCAATTCCTTTCAAATATACAAAGAAATCATCATGTATTTTTTCCCTTTTTCTTCCTACTCCCCTCACCCTAGAGATGGCTACCATTAGACACACGCACATGTGTGTATGTATGTATGCATGTACATATATGTATGTATGTATGTGTGTATACCCATATATGTAAAATGATTCTCTAAATACTTCTATTTCTCAGTTCTTTCTCTGGATGCTAATAGTGTCTTACTACATACATCGTTTATAGTTAATTTGGGTAATTATAATAGACAAAATAGCTTCCCCACTCAAAAATGTTCTTAAACAACATTGCTGTCACTGTGTACAATGTTCTCCTGGTTCTGCTCATTTCACTTTGCATCCATTCATGTAAGTCTCAAAGTTGTTCTTAAAACAATGTTGCTGTTGCTGTATACAATGTTCTCTTGGTTCTGCTGATTTCAGTCTTCATTGTTTTGTGCAAGTCTTTTCATGTTTTTCTAAAATCATTGAGCTCATCATTTCTTATAGCTTGGTAGTACTCAATCACAATTATATCCCATAAACTTGTTTGATGGGCATCTCTGCAATTTCCAGTCTTTGCCACCACAGAGAGAGCTGCTATAAACATTTTAGAATATATAGGTTCTTTTCTTTTTTCCCTTATGATCTTTGGAAATATTAGTGGTGTGGCTGGGTCAAAGGGTGTAGGTAATTTAATAACTCTTTGGGCATAATTCCAGATTGCTCTCCCAAATGGTTGGCTCATTTTACAATTCCACCAACAATGAATTAGTGTCCCAGTTTTTCCATATCCTCTTATGACCTTTTTCCCAGTTGGGAAGAGACTTGAGGCAGGCAGACCCTCCCTGCAGTCCCCACAGTAGGCTATTGAAACAGTCCAGGCATGAGGTAATGAGGGCCTTCACCAGGCTAAGGTCAGTGCCTGAGGGGAGAAGGGGGTGAATTTGACAGATGAGGCAGGGGTAAAATCAACAGGTCTTGACACAGTAGTCTTAGAATCTACTCTAACTGTTGTCCTTCATTCTCAAAGAGGACCAAAATGCCATCACTGTGTTAGAGTCAAGTTATGGTGCATCTGCCTGTGCCCAATCAGACCAATACAAGCTTGGAAGGCTCTCCCACAGCTCAGGCACAAATAGTCTGTGTGAACATTTGGGGTAGATTTTCTAAATTGGCATATCTGCCATTTCTTTTGAGCTACTACAATTCTGCTTTGCTCACAGAGCACAGCACCTTCTCTGATGTGGACTCTCCATACTGAGGAGTCCTGTGCCAGTGTCTCCCATGTCACACAATCAATCCCAAAGTTCTTTAGAGAGGCCTTGAAAGTGTCCCTGTATCACTTTTTCTGACCTCTATGTGAGCACTTGCCCTGTGTGAGTTTTCCATAAAATGGTCTTTTAGGCATAGGTACATTTGGCATTTGAACAACATGGCCAGCCCATTGGAGTTGTACTCTCTGCAGTAGTGTTCGAACGCTCAGCGGTTTGGCTCCAGAAAGGACCTCAGCGTCTGGAATCTTTTCCCACCAGGTGATCTTCAGAATCTTTCTAAGACAATTCAAATGGAAGCCATTCAGTTTCCTGGCATAGCAGGAAGACTGTCCAGGTTTCACAGGCATACAACAATAAAGTCAGCACCACAGCTCTGCAGACCTTCAGTCTGGTGATCAGTCTAATGCCTCTTCTCTCCTATTCTTTCCTTTGGAGCCTCCCAAACACTGAGCTAGCTCTGGCAATGCATACATCAACCTCATTATCAATGTGTGCATCCCAGGAAAGTAGACTGCCAAGGTAAGTGAGCTTATCCACAGCATTCAAAACTTCTCCATTTGCTGTAACAAATGGTTCCATGTATGGAGGGTGTAATGCTGGCTGATGGAGCACCTGTGTCTTCTTGGTGTTCCTTGCTAGGCCAAAATTAGCACAAGCACCAGAGAATTGATCCATACTTTGTTGCATCTTCGCTTCAGAGACTGCATTGAGTGAGCAATCATCTGTGAATAAAAAACCTTGCACCAACACTCTCTCTGTTTTACTTTTGGCTTGTAGCCTTTTCGAGCTAAAGAATTTACCATCCATGTGGTAACTGACCCTAATGCCATGTTCGACCTCACTGAAAGCATTTGACGACATGGATTAAAACATGCTAAAAAGCATGGGAGCCAGCACACAGCCTTGTTTCACTCCATTGGTGACTAGGAAAGTACGAGAGCATCATGCATTATCCAGAACCTGGGCAAGCATGCTGTCATGAAATTGACCTCCATGCTGATTGAACTTCTCCACAGAACCAAATTTTGACATAATTTTCCACAAGCCTTCGTGACTAAGCCCTCATGACTAACACTATTGAAGGCCTTGGTCATATCTACAAATGTTACATACAGACCTCTGTTCTGCTTCTGGCATTTCTCCTGGAGTTGTCGGGCAGCAAACTACATATCAACAATTCCTCTCAGCCCTTTCTGAAGCCACACTGGCTCTCAGGTACATGATGATCTTTCAGGTAAAGGATCAGCCTATTAAGGAGGAGGACTCTTGCAAGAATCTTGCCAGCAGTGACCAAGAGAGAGACCCTCCTGTAATTGTCACAGGACAATCTGTTTCCTTTACCTTTATAGAGATGGACAGTGGAGATATCTTTGAACTCCTGGAGGGGTGGTGTAACCTTTTCTTGCCATATAATCCAGAAAATTTCAGTCAGCTTTTGTATGATCAATGGTCCCTCTGCCTTGTAAATCTCAGCTAGGATGGAAGAAGCACCAAGTGCTTTGCCACACAAAAGAAGCCTAATGGCACTCAAAACTTTTTCTCCATTTGAAACTTCACCTCAGGAGGGATTGACTTCAACTCGAAGTATGTAATCAATGGCTTCAGCACTGATTGATGAAAATCTGTTGAGAACATTATGGAAGTGTTCAGCCCATCTCTCTAGGATCATGTCATTACCACTAATCAAAGACTCTATCAGCATTGAGTAGTTGAGAAGCACCATAGGTCTTTGGCCCATAAATAGCCTTTAGGGCTTCATAAAGTACTTTGGATCTCACTATCAGCATAAAACTGGATTTCATTTACTGAGCCAAGAATCCTTCCTTTCTCTCAGCTCTGCTTGTACTTTACTTTTGATGGAATTAAATGTTGCCTTCTTAGAGATGAACTGTCGTGCTGGAAAAACACTTGGCAGCTTCTGAATTTCTCCACCATTTTTATCAAGCCAGTCTTCATATTTGTGAGTGTTCTGACCCAGATGAGCAAATGCAGTGCTGTACACCAAATCTCTGAAAGCTGCTCCACTGTGGCTAACTGTATATTGGCTCAACTTTCCCTCCAAGTTAGCAACAAACTGTTCCCACTCAGAGAAGAGTTCTAATCTGTTGACTTTGATTCTTCTGGTAGTCGTTTTGCCTTGAGGCTGCTGCTTTTGCTGAATGAGAATATTTAGTTTGGAGACAATAAGTCTATGATCAGTCCACCATTCTATACCACTCATTGCCATCATCACTGTCACAACCTGTCTGTCTCTTCTCCTTATAATCACATACTCTATTAAGTGCTAATGTTTGCTGTAAATTACATCCATGAAGTTTTATTGCATACAGGTAAATGGAAGACAGTGTTGGTGATGAGAAGGTCATGCAATGCACAAATCTTCAGTAGTACTCACTGCTGTGTCTGTTGCTGATTCCATTCTACCCACAAACTCCCCAGTATGTCTGGCAGTCTGAGCCTGCTCTGTCATTAAGGTCACCCAGAAGTATAAGCTTGTCCTCTCTCAGCACATTGAAGATGAGGGGTCTCCAGGTCTTCATAAAATTTTTCTTTGACCTCATCAGGGTTTGTCATGGTGGGAGCATAGGCACTGATGACGATGATGTGGCATTTTCTTGCAAGTGGCAATCACATCATCATGAGCCTGTCATTCACTCCTTTTGGCAGGCATACAAGCTTGTTCACTAGATTGGTTTTGACTACAAAGCCTACACCAGCTTCATTGTGCTCCCCTTCACTGTGGCCACTCCAGAAAAACATGTATCCAGCTCCAACTTCAGTAAGCTGGCCTTCATTTGCCAGTCTTATTTCACTCAGGGCTGCTATTGGGTTGTGATACCTGCTGAGTTCTCTTGCTACAAGAGCTGTTCATCTTGTAGATCTACTCAATTTTGTGTTATGTATGTGTGTGCATATTCCATGTACCAATGGTGAGTGCAAAAGTTTCTGTACCTTTTTTCATGTGTTTTGACCACAGGGTGTGATCCCTGCCTGCCATAGTAATCAGGCCAGGGTTGGGTAAGCAGACAATTTTAGGGCACCTTTTCTAGCTTCTTCCTCACACCAGGAAGTGAGCAGTGTGACCCTTAAAAGGCTGCTCAGACACCCAGGTGTCTGCCAAATCCCACTGCTGCTTCCAGTCCTGGGCCCCTGCGTGCAGGATTGTGACTACAACTCCCAGTGTATCTGCACCTGCTGCTTCATCACTTGCTGCTGCCACAGGATTTTGAGATAAGTATAATGGTAAAATGGTATGGGTGAAGTCTTTTGATTCATGGGTAAATTGGTTTTAAGTGAGTCAGAGTTGCACAAAGCCATCAGCCTCACTCTTTCCTCCAGTCATCACAGTCCAGTGGCACAACAGTCAAGATGGCTGGTAATGGCTTGAGATGCAGTGGATGACCTTGGCATCCTTGATGTCTAACCAAGCACTAAGTGCTCCATGGTGCCTGCTTCAGCTGCCTTCATGGCCATTGGAACAAACTACTCTTATCTGCCCATTCCACTGGGGGAAGTCATCACATACTTGGGGTACATAGCCCCCTAACTCCCTGATGAGTGTGAGACCCCTCAGTTACCCTCAACCTAGTTTAGACTGTCTACTGAAACAGTTTACCAGGGTGTGTCCTCTGTCCCTGCTACAGCTTCCTGGAGCCGCAGGTAAGAGTTAGGCAGAACAGGTGAACACCAAAGGTGGAAAGCAGCCCCAAAAGGGCTCAGCAGCCTTCACACCAGAGGTACTAGTCTTCCCTGAACACACCTTACACCCTTCCATCTTCCATACAAGCCTTCTCAAAGTAGAAGTTGCTGAACAAACTATCCTTTCAGATCAAAACCACTTTTTTTAGAGAAAGCCCCGTTATTATGCAATCGGGATGATTTCTCTTTTGTCTTAAGAATTTGATTGCCAAGAACTTTCCATCCAATCTAGAGCTATCCAGTCTAGATTACCTTCCCCAGTTCCATTTTGGGCCATGGTCTCCCATTTTGGATTCTGGAATCTTCCTTCTCGAAACCAAAGGTTCAAGTCAGACTATTAGTAGCCTTCTTCTCTTCTACCACGAATCTGAAGACCAAATGGTGCCTCTCTGCTTCCCATTATTTTGTTCCAGTGACTAGGTCTTTATTATTGGTCAAAATCAGAACTGAAAGAGTAGCTCTATCACTAATTCCTCATCCTTTAAAGGATCATGTGATGAATAAGATGATGTAGTTATTTTCCAAAGATTTCTCCAACCCAAAACCTCAGACAAATGAATTCTATTTCAGATGTTCCAGATATCGTCACTAAAACTAGAAAGAACACAGAAACATTGTACAAGGTTTACAAAAGGACATGGAATAACACTGAGGAGCTGAAACCCTTGGTACTGCCCCTCCAGATCTTCACTTCCCAACCCACAATAGAAGTCAGGAGCAGGAAATGAAAGCAATCTGGTAGGCTTGAGCTTAGAATCAAACCATGAAGGTTCCTACAAGATACCCCCAAGGAACTGATTTACTCTGAACATGCCATACTACCATGAGAAGCCATAGATATTGATTCTTTCTAGCCACACGAAGGAGAGGGAGAAAAATTGGAATATGATGGACAAAGTGAGCTAGGGAAGAAAGAGCTTTGACAGCTGATGTAATAGAACTGAAAACCCAGTTGAGGCTGGTACTTTCTACCCCAGAGTTTACTCTGCTCATGGACAAAGTCTGGGCCCCCATAACAACTAATTGTGTAGAGGCTGAGAATTTCCAAATGCAGAGAACTAGGAGCCCTGGAGCCAAAGAATGAGGGGAAAGCAGACACAAACAACTGGGGATAGGATAGACCACACATGTCCCAGTGAAAAAGCTTGAGTATCAACCCAGCTTGCCCCACAATAGAGGGGCTGACAAAGAGCAAGAAGGAATGAGTCACAACTGAGAGGTCAGACCCCCACAAGCCAATGCTTGGCTCTGAAGGTACCAAGGTATAATGTGGCATCTCATTTAAAAAAGTGATTATTCTTTACAGTCACTGCCAGCTCTGGCCCTGGGTCCATCCTCTGGTCCAGTCAGGTCACTTCACTCTGAACCTCTCCTCCATGGAGAGATTCTGGGGTGTGTCAAGTGTTCTTTCAAGCATATTTCTATGTCTGTCAGAAGTTTCTTCTTGTGACAGCCACATGAGACTGGTTTTCTCTGCTCCCACAATTCTGAGTAAGAAGGATTTTTCCTCCCCAGGAATCTCTTGGGCTTTCCCTTGGCCATTCTCCATGTCTACTTTCCCTCCTGTCTGATCTTCTTTTCCTCTTTCATTCTGGTTTTGTTCCTCCTTGTTCTCTTTTGTCATTTGATTGTCATCCTGTCTCTCTTTCTCCTAATCCTTTTTTCCATCTTAATTTCTTAGCTCTTTATTTTTACTTCCTTGGTGTTCTCTTGCTTTCCTCTCTACATCCCTCTATTACCATTCTTCCTTTTTATTTTCTCTATTTCCTCTTCTCTCTCTCCTTTCTATCCACCACTATCCCTCTCCTCTTAATTGTATGCTTTTCCCCCTTTCCCATCCTCTCAAATTCCCTTAACCTCCGTCTCCAACTCTTGTTCATGTTTTCTCTTTCTTTCTTTTCTTCTTTCTTTCTTTTCTCCTATATTTCTTTTCTCCTTTCTTCTTTTATCTCTCTCCTTCTTTCTCTTCCTCCCTTCCTTTCTCTCCCTCCATTTCTTCCAGATTTCCCTTTCTTTCTTTGTCTCCATTTCTTCTTTGTATTTCTTTCTTCCCTCTGTCATTTTCTGATTTTCTCTTCCTTTCTCTATCCCCCCAAGCTCTTCTATCTCTTTTTCTGTCTCTCCACCTTTTCTTTCTGTTTTCTCTTCCTTTCTCTTTTCCTCAATTTTTCTTCTTCTTTTCTCTTCCTTTCTCTGTTTCCTTCCATCTCTTCTGCATGTTTTCTTTTCCTTTCATTTCCTCCAATTCTTTTTTTCTTCTTTCTCTCTTTATCTCCATCTGCCTTGCCAGCACTTCATCCATCCACCATGATCTCTACTGCCATTTCCTGGTCCTCTTCCCTTATCTCTCCCCAAATCTTCATCTTCCTTTCCTTTCTTTCTTGATTCCTTTCCCACTCCTGCTTCAGATCTTGTTCTCCCTCCCACTCCCAGTCCCTTCCGCTTCCCCCCAATTCCTCTTCCTCCTGAACTTAGTTCTTTCTCTCTTCCCCTCAGATCTTTCCCCTCAGGATCTTCTTTCTCTTTCCTTCTCCTAAAATCCCTTTCTGGTTCTCTTGCTCTCCCACTTTTCTTCCCAATCTTCCTCCTCATCTGCTTCTTATCAATTTCTTCCCGATCTTTTTCATCTTCTTCCTTTTTCTCATATTTGGCATGTCCCTTTTCATTCTTCTCCTTCTTCATGATATTTCACCCCCAGAATTGTTGGGTGGATATTTTTTCCTAGGATCTTAAGGCCAGTGTGGAGATTTGTCAATTCCTGGGAGAGGAGCAGAGTGAGGAAGAAATAAGCTCAGTACTAGAAAATACCTTCTTTCAGGTCATGAAAAACCACATTCTGGAAAACAATGAAGTTTTACCAACAGAAGATATCAAACTTGTCAAAATTATGGTGATGAGCAAAGATGAGGAGGAATGGTCTAGGGCCACAAGGGAGTTAAATAAGTGGGTTGTCCACCCAGCTAAAATCTAGGCACCCAAAAATAGAATCAGAGGTGTGAATCAGAAAGCAGTAGGACAGAAAGAAACTAGCCAAAGAATTTACTCCATGTACACCATAGAGAGTACCAGATGTTTATGCAATGACCCACTCAGAGATGGGATGGATGAGCATCCAAGGAAACCTTCCCCAGGTTTTCCTTTCCCAGAGGAAAAAGAAGAAAAGGAGGAGTAAGAGGAAAAGGTAAGGTCAGGCAGACTTATCATCTATATTCTGTGAATGATGAACAATGAAAAGAAGAGATCACTGATTGCAGGGGAAGGTGCTGTCTCATAAATCTCAGTCATTAAAGGTCCATCCTGTGTCTCCTTCTTGGGACAAGGAGGGAGGGAGAATAAGATGGAAAGGGATGAATACCAATGACCTGTCACCAGAACCTGTTGCCCTAATTCCACATGTGACAGGAATCTATGGAGACTGGAAAAACTACTTCACAGTGACCCAAATGGAAGCATTCAACAAGCTGTACCAACCAAGAGATAATGGAGGAACCCCAGGACCTGTTACCATGGGATCAATGTTGAGATGAGCTATGGAAGATCTGGTGTTCTCAAGTTCACCTGTATATGATCTGCAGACAGAGAGAATTCTGCCTCCCCTTCCCCATACCCATTCCCCTACTTTCTCTTCTCTTCTCTATTAGTAGTTGTGTTGATAAGCAAAATGGGCTCCTCAGCACTTAGTTCAACAAGTGCCCTTGAAGAGTTTGACTTTTGTTTGCTTTGATTAATTCAGTGTATTTCATTGAGTCTTACTAAGTGCTAAGCCCAAATCCCTATTAGGTGTAAAACCTTAGTGGGTGTGGATTGGCAACTAAGGAGGGGCCCAAGGTGGGGCTAACTCCAGGGAAGGTCTGGTTTACATGTCTGGGAGAGCAGAGGCTTTTAGACCACATGGGTTTAAATCCACCTCTTTGTGACGATTCTAGGTCATGTGGGTGAGTCACATATCCCCTGATGCTGAAAAAGATATAAAAATCAGAGGTTGGCTGTCTGTTCTTTGGAGCTCTTTGGCACAGCAGTGGTGGCGCATGACTCTGGGCCACCCCTTGTTCTGAGCTCCCGGGCTGAACCTAGATGTTGGTAACTATGAATCTGTACTGGGTCTGTCTGTTGATGTTTGTACTTTGTAATTTGCTCTGAAGTTCAGGGTGCTGGCTTTTGCCCCTGAACTAAGTGAATGCTGTCTGTATGCTGGATTAAAGTGAACTTGTCAACCCCTTCACCTTGCTTTCCTTAGTTAAGCAGATCAAAAGAACCGGTGCTGTTGGCAGCTTTCCAGGTGCTGGCTGTGGGTGGATCTTACACCCCCACAGAAGCTGCTAGCTGGATTGTTGAGACAGCAGTTAACACAAAGAAATAGTCACGTGAGAGACTTGGGGCATCCATGTTTCTGCCCAGATGAAAGCTTCCAGTGGGGGTCCATTACTGATCATGCTAACTCTCCCTTGATCATCATGCTTTGGACGATGCCATTGCTACTGTGCTCTTGTGGAATGGTCCTTTTAATCCTGTGATTTTGAGTATTTCAAATATAAATGAATGCTTAATGTGGTAGGCTTTTTTCTGTCTATGGATATAATGGTGACTGCAATCATTTTTCAATAAATTAATTATGCTAAGAGACTATGTACTGTTAAACAATGCTAGCCTCTGTGAGATAACTGCAGTAAGTATAACCTGGTCATGCAGAATACTTTCAAAATATCATATTTTTGTATTACTATTGATCCATTGGTTTCTGGACCATTTCTGGCTTAAAATAGCAGAACAACAAGTTCCCAGTTAAGGATGGATTACACATAAAGAAGGCTGGTGTGAATATATTTTCTGGAGTTTCGCAAACATAATCTGAAGAGCTTTAAGTTGGTGAGGAAGGGTGGAGGAGAAAACTGTCTACCTACATTGGCCCAAGCAGAGACTACAGAGAATTACAGCAGGTCCTGGTTAGTGTGAATAATGAGGCTCATAAAGGGATTGCTTGCTTCAAATTCATATGGAATATTTCAATCAGGCTGGAACCAATGGCTATATTTTACATAATAATAACCTCAAATGGCCAAAATGAAAATGCATGGGACCACTTTATGGGAATCATTATTTGCGCTAGTTGAGACCTAGTTGTACCTCAAATGTAGAAAGAATAATAGGCATGAAGACACTCAGTAGTTCACAGGAAACAAAATCCAAGAGAGGAGTAAAACCTATACCCTCAAATATCTATAAACAAAATTTTAAAGTACAGGTGTCAAGATAATAAACTAGGGAGCCTAATAGAAGGAATCAGACTTGGATAAAAAAGAATAAAGACTGAATGAATGAGAATAAAAATTTTTATTATGTGCCAGGTTAAGTGTTAGAGCTACAATTATAAAAAGCAAGAGAGTCTCTGTTTTGAAGGAGCTTACATTACAATGGGGGACACATTGTCATAGGGAGGTAGTGCCCAGGGAAGCCAAAAGGTTAGGGAGTGCAGTTAGAGGGTGTTTGGAGCAGACTGATATGAGCTAGTATCTAAGTAGCTTAGGTTTGGGGTGGGAATGGAATGAGACAAGTGTTGAGCATTCAACAGGTAACAAAAGGAGTTTTATCAAGTCACAAATGAAATTTTACATAGCAGGATATTCAGCAAGGATAGGCACTGAGGGCATGTTGAGTTGGTTCATCCTAGTCAAGCTTCCTTGCCCTAGGCGTGCATCATGGTCTATAGCCAAGTGGCCACACATACCTGGAGCTTCTTTGGGCTGTTTGGTACTGAGGTGACCAGGAAGTGACATAATTTGCCTGAGCCAACCAAGTCACAAGGACAGAGAGTTTCAAGAGCTTTTAAGGAAAAATCCACATAACTTGCATGGAGATGGGGGTGGGACATTGCTCCTACCACATAAGGCAATTGGCTGATGCTTGCTTTCCAGGAAAGTTGAGGTTAATTTTGTTACTCTTCCAAAGCCAAATGGAAGGAATGTGGTCCTAGTACATTGGCGCACCATGAGAATGGCTGGGGAGAAGCAGCGGTGTGGTGGATTTGGGGAGGGTTGGTTATGGTGAAAACTCACCAATCAGAAAGTCAGGCCAAAGAGTAGAGGTCCTTTGGAGAATGAGTACCATTACTGAAATATGACTCAGTAAGAATAGGCCTGATTCTAAGGAAGCAAAGAGCTGTATTGTACATGAGGCCACTAGGAGGGAGCCACAACAATGCACAGAGTGCTGGGTCTGGATTCAGGAAGACTTGAATTCAAATCTAGGCTCAGAGGCATCCTAGCTGTGTGACCCTGGGTAGGTCACTTCATCTCAGTCTGCTAGTTTCCTCATCTCATAGGGTTGTTGTGAGGATCAAATGAGATAACACATTGAAATTGCTTTGCAATGTAAAGATTAGATATTATCATTACTTACTCATGTGTAGAAACACCATGTCAGAGCAAGAAACCATGGCAGAGATCGCCAGGATGAACTTCCAGAGAGGCAGGATGAGCACACAAGAGCCCACTTGGACAGAAAGGGGGAATGAATAAGAAGCTTGGGAAGCATCATAAGCCTGGCCCAAGGGTTGGATGGGAGTGTAATTATCCAGACATACTCTGGCACTCTTGTCCTTTCTACTCAAAGTGGAAGAGCTGAGGATGATTTCTCTATTGCCCTAGTTATAACTTTCTCCTTCCGAGGGTGAAGAAATCAACAAAGGGATATTTAATTTTAGATGTAGCTCTCATCAATAGGGAAGAGGTGGTTCCTGGGGTGACAAAGGTGGGAACCTTCTGGAGTGAAAGAAGGCGATTGCTCCATCTTTGAGGTTGAGGTAGAGGGAAGAAAAGTTAGGTATTTGTAGTCTGAAATAAATCCTAGAATAGGAAAGAGTAGATTTCAAAGAAAACAGAGGAAAGTTAATTAGGTTCTTATGGACTAAAGTTCTAGAGAGGAATACAGCCAGGAAGGAATGAAAAACTCTCAAGAATGAAACAGAGAATGCAAAAGGAAAAGCAATGCTGAGGAGGAGGGGAACGGCAATTGTTGTAGCAGGAGGGCCGAGTTTATAATCTCAAAGAGGATCATAAACATGTCTGAAAGGTTCGGAACCGCTGGATATAAGAAACTCTCAAAGTAGAAGGCAGAAGAATCAAAACATTTATTTAGGCTCCACAGTAACCAACCCATGAACCAGCAGCCCCATTTTGATATGTTGATCAAAAGCTTCCAGGCCCAATAAGTACGCCTTGAAAGAGTAACCAGGAGGCTACAGAGAAGCATGATTGCATAAAGCAAAATCATGTTTCCCCCTCTATGGTAATAAGATTACCCACTGGACTGAAGTCTTTGTTCAGCTTCCTCCCGTAGGTCAGCTCTGCTACTGGCAGCTCCTGCCTCAGCTGTGTCTGTGGCTGTAACTGTAACTGACGATGTAACTGTCGCTGCAACTGTCGCTGTAACTGTCGCTGCAACTGTCTCTGGCTCAAACCGGAAAAGGAAAGAGAAGATCTTCAAGCTGTCCTCTCCCCTCTTATAGGGTTTTTGACATCATCAAGCTCCGCCCGAATGACCAGGGCCGATTGGTTCCTGAGTTGGCCCCTCCCCCTAGCATAGACATTAACACCTCCCCTCAGCCAGCCCCATGACTCATCACACAGGAAGTTCTGGTCCTGCCCCGGAAGAGCAAGCCCCAGCGTCCAGGGAAGCTCAATGAGGTAAGCTGAGTCATTAAAAGAAAACAAAGGCCATTCTGGTTACACTCCACCCCTTGTTATAGGATACATAATCTAATCAGCCATGTATCCTAGAACATACATTGTGATCCAATTACAAAGGAAACTAAAACATATCATTCATTATAAAGCAAAACATATCATTTGGTGACATTCCTAAATATTGGTTTACGATTCAAATGCGATCCACCCCTAGATCCCAGCAAGATAATCTCTTCAATCAATCATCCCCAAAATAATTATTAATAATTCAAATGTCCACCCCTAAATCCTTGTATCCATTACATAGGATCAATAATATCATAACAATAAAACAACACAGCAAGGATAACACAAAATAAGTAAACAGAACACTATCATCATTTCCACCCCCCTTGAACGATTGGGGCTCAAAATCTTGGGGTGAGGGGTGAAGGTCTCATTTTCCATAGCTTCTTCATGCTGAAATTGGATGTAGAGATGGCCCTGCCCCCAAAAAGTCCCATTCCAGAGGTCATTTCTTTAACGAGCTGGCAGGAATTCCAAGAATGCTACATGCTTAGGCAGTCACCGGAAAGTGCAGGGTGCTTAAGCCTGAAGGAAACAAAACTAGCAACAAGGTTAGCCAAAACAAAGGACAAAAAGAATAGACAAGTATGGACTATAATTCTTCAAATAAAATCATCTCAAGTTTGGTTGAGATTTTAGTTATGCAAAGATCCAACATCAGAGCCAAACTCAGGTGGGAAATGTTTCTTTTCAAAAGGAACATAATGAGGAAGCCAAGAGGATCCCACCCTAGATATAGACTAAGATTGTCCTCCCAGCCTTTCCCCAAATGTACAAGTTTTCATCCGTTAATCACACAAAGTTACCTTTCCTCTGAGTGGCTTATGGCATTTACCAGCATCAGCCATACCTGTGGAGTCTGTGAATCTATTATTATAACCTATTCACGGTAAAATATATGGTTCAGGGGTACGATTTGGTAATTATTTTCCCCTGAATAGACAACTGTTACAGTGTTGTCCTTCCCATGGGCTATAACTTCTGCAGCCTTTGGAATATCATCTGGCTTCCGTTTTACCCATACCTTAGCTCCTGACTTTATTCTATCAATGGAGCAAGACCCTTTTGCCCCTCTAGTAGTTATTTTGGGAGGAGGGTCAGTTTTCACAAAGGGTATTTTTTCACAGGGGATAATAATGACTTGAACCATCCTATCATTTCTACAAAATTGTACAGGTTTTTTACCCATATTCTGGAGTGTCACAACAATTTCTTTTTGATAATTAGAATCTATCACTCCAGCCAATACATGTATTCCTTGAGCCGCTAATCCTGGTTTAGGTAATATCCGTCCAAGATGATTCTTGGGGATTCTCATACATACTCCAGTAGGGGTTTTTCTTATCTCTTTCCTATTTAACCTAAAATTCTCTATACAATGTAAATCATATCCTGCTGAACCAGGTGTTCCTGGACTTGGTAGTGGGACATCTTCCCTCACAGTCCAAAATTCAATGTTTTGGATCTCACATGTTTGCTGTTCTCTGATCTGCAGATTTGGGGTCATCATTCTGGCTAGAGGTGTACTTCCCCCTAAGGGCCTATTATTCAAATTACGTAAGGCAATAGACAAATTATCCTTCCAATGTCGATATGAATTATTTGAGCTTAATTTTCTCAGCTGTTCTTTCAACAATCCATTCATTCTTTCAATTAGCCCAGATGCTTGTGGGTAATATGGAATATGATATATCCATTCTATATTATTCAACACACAATATCTTTTCACTTCTTTGCCCTTGAAATGTGACCCATTGTCACTTTGAATCTGCATTGGGGTTCCATAATATAAACTTACAATATCTAGAGTTTTACAGGTGTTTTTCTGAGTTGCGTCTTTATAAGGACAAGCCACTAGTACACCGGAATAGGTGTCAACACACGTACATACATATTTACATCCTTTATCCTGGGGTAGTGGGCCAATATAATCTATCTGCCAAATTTGGGCTGGAACTTTTCCCCTTGCTATTTCTCCAGTAACTATCCTAGGAAGAGTTCGTTCTTTTTCTAATTGGCATATACAACACTCCTCTGTTATTTGTTTTAACAACGCATGAGAAATACTGATACCTCGATCCTGTGCCCATCGATGGGTGGCCTGGACCCCTAAATGGCCAGCAGTCTGGTGGACCCATCTTGCTAAGGCTGGGTCATCAGTTGGAGTCGGAGTAGGGACAATACATTCAGTAGCAATCTTTGCTAGTCGATCCGCATGTGCATTGTACTCACGTTCTGGTGTGGTCAGGGTTGCATGAGCATCAACATGAAAAACTGACAGATCTGTAACCAAAGACATGTCCCATATATTTTCCCATAACTCTTTACCCCAAACTTGTTTGCCATGAATCTCCCAATTCTGATTCCTCCATATAGGCATCCACGTAGCTAATCCATTAGCTACCGCCCACGAGTCAGTAAATATATGACACTGTCCTCCTTTCTCTGCTCTGATGGCCTGATGCACTGCCATCAGTTCAGCATATTGGCTACTTCCACCTATCCCAGAACTTTCCAGAGTTCTCCTTGCACAGGGGTTATAGGCTACTGCTTTCCAATGTCTCTTCTGTCCTAAATATTTTGCTGTCCCATCAGTAAACCAAGCATGTTTCTTCTGTTCTTCATTTAATCCGTCATATCCATTATTCCATTTCACTAAGGATGGTACCATCTGTTGCTTAGATTCAAGGGGCTTTTCATTGCTCTCAGTATCAATGTTCGCCACAGATTCATGTAGAGCAGAAACTCCATTTTTGCCTGCTCTGGACCTATTCTGAATATACCACTTCCATTTGATTATGCTTGCCTCTTGTGCATGTCCAATTCTGTGAGAAGCTGGGGTACTCATTACCCAAGTCATAATTGGAATTCCAGGCCTTAATACCACTTCATGACCCAGAGTTAGTTGCTCAGTTTCTACTAAAGCCCAATATGCAGCTAACAGCTGCTTCTCAAAAGGTGTATATTGCACTCCAGATGAGGGCAGTTTCCTTGACCAAAAGCCTAAAGGTACACTTCGGCTTTGTTGTTTTTGCCACAGACTCCAATTTGCATAGTCATCTTGTACAGTCACTTGTAACTCCACTGGCCCATTTTGCATAGGCCATAAGTCTAGAGCTAATTGAATAGCAGCCTTTGCTTCCTCAAAAGCTCTACTTTGTTCAAGTCCCCAGTCAAATTCATATTTCTTTCTGGTGACTTTATACAAGGGTTTTAAAATCTGTCCCAAATGTGGGATGTGGTGTCTCCAATAACCAAACAGCCCTATGAACTTTTGGGCCTCTTTCTTATTGGTAGGGGTGGGAAAATCCTGGATTTTTTGTCGAGCTTGTGGGAGAATTTCTCGCAGTCCTCTATTCCACTGTATCCCCAAGAATTTTACAGTTTGAGCTGGCCCTTGAACCTTTGCGGGGTTGATTTCCCATCCTTTGCTTTTCATATGGTCAATTAATAATGCTAAACTCTCCTCCACCTCCTTTATATTCTTTCCCTGTATCATGATGTCATCTATGTAATGTGTAAGCTGTACACCAGGTAACTTAATTCATCCAAATGTTCAGCTACAATCCTGTGGCAAATAGTTGGGCTATGAATATATCCTTGCGGCAGGCGTGTAAATGTATACTGTCGGCCTTGCCAAGTAAAAGCAAACTGATTCCATTGCTTGGGGTCTATTGGGATTGTAAAGAAGGCATTGGCCAAATCAATAACTGCATACCAAGTCCCTTCATGTTTTTGTATTCTCTCTATTAAAGTAACCGTGTCTGGGACAGCAGCATACAAGGGAGGAGTCACTTTGTTCAGCTGTCTATAATCTACTGTCATCCTCCATGTTCCATCTGACTTTCGGACTGGCCAGACAGGGTTGTTCCATTGAGTAGTTGTAGGGACTAACACTCCTGCCTCAACACATTCTCTTATAGTGTTGGCAATTTCATCTTGCCCACCTGGCACACGATATTGCCTCAAAGTAATTATTTTAGAAGGTTCGGGCAAAGTGATTGGATCCATCTTGATTTTCCCCACTAAGACTGCATTAATGCCTATTTTCCTCACAGCAAATTGGTATTTCCCTTCGGGTAAATTTAAGGTCATACCCTTCAATATGTCTATTCCAATGATGTATTCGGGAATAGGCACAATAACCACACTATATTCTTTCTTGGGCAACTGTCCAATTTTCATCATTAATTTAACTTGCCTGGCTGATATTTCAGTCCCTCCTAGTCCTGTAATGGTAATAGGAGTTCCATGGCTGAACTTGTCTGGATTTCCATAAATAAGGGTGGCCTCGGCCCCAGTATCTATTAATGCCTCAGTTACCGTACTTGACCCATTTTTCCAATATATGGTCAAGTTAATGTGAGGTCTGCAATCCAGCCTGTGTATTTCCTTAATTTGGACTGGGGCTCGGCCTGTTCCCTAGTATTCCCTTTCATGTGATTCACTTGGGTTTGAAGGTTCAACATCTGTAGTATTTGCAGGAGCAGTTCTTATTTCCCTATCTCTCCTGTTATCAAGGCCTTTATCTCTGTACATTCTATATAATTCATTGGTTGGAATTCCATCTATCATTTCAAAACCTACCCCTGCTCTCAATAAAGCAGTAAACATTTCTTTCCTTGTTACTCTCCTTTGGCGCCAAGTTTGCTGGTTATTCACTCTTCTCTCTCGAGGAGATCTATCCCTTCCCCAGTCACCTAAGTCATATAACTGTAAAATCTTATTTATCACTGTTGTAAGACGGCTCCCTACTTCTCCAAGTAATAAATTCAAAATTAGTTGTTTATAAGCAGGGGGAGCTGTCCTAATTATTAAATTCCTATGAGGCAGTCCCATTGGATCATTGTAATATTTGTCTGCAGTTCCTATCATAATGGCAGTCTTCATTACCTCCTCCTTTAGTCTCATGATACAATCTCTAAGTGAATACCAGGGTCTGTGCTCAGTGGGCCACATAGAATCAGTAGCATATCTCTTATTGCATCCCACAGCGGCTAATGCCAACAGAGTAGTCCTGCTATCACCATCTCCTTGCTGATGATGTTCCCTAAAAGCTTGTTGAACTAGAGGATCATGGCTGATACCTATGAATCTCATGCAGTCTGTCCCATCTACTGATATTCCACTGGCCCCTTGATCACTGAGTCTTACCATTCAAGATATCAATGGTTCTCCTATTCTTTGGCTGAATCTACTCAAAATATCTGTGACCTCTTGCGGTGAGAAATCTTCCTGAATTTCCCTTGTAACTGAATCTTCACCTCGGGTTTCTGTCTTCCTCCTTTGTATGGGTCGAGCCCTTGTCTGATCATTTAACCATCTTCTATTCTCTGTGTAAGGCACATCCTGAACCCCAGTAGTGTTTTGTGCCTCAGCCCCTAACATTGTCTCATTCTCTCCCCACTCACTTCCTCTGCCACCATGGCTAGGACGAAGCAGGCAGTCAGGCTCTTTCTGGGCTGGGTTGAAATGCACTCTGGGCTTTTTTGGTCTCCTGTTGCTCTTAGCCACATTAATAGAAAAGTTCTCATTTGAGTCAGTTTGGTCTCCTGCTATCTGAGATTCCTCTTCTTCCTGTGGGGTAGGAGTGCCCCCATGTCTTTCACTTAATCTCAATCTTTCGTATACTAGCCGGTAGGCTGATAACACTATCCAGCTTTGCCTAGATAGTGATACCCCTGACTGAATCCCAACTTCTCGTAAACACTTTTCCAAATCCCTAGGATCTCCTCTCCGTAGCCTTGGTTCCCAGTTTTCACAGGGTCCAGCTTTTTTAGCCAATTCTTTTGCTAGGGAGGAATAAAATGGATCCTCCCATCCTGGGATATTCATCTCTTCCTCTGAAATTGTTCTGCTTCTAAATAGAGATCTTATACCTAGCGATCCTGTTCGTGACGCCAAATGTAGCAGGAGGGCCGAGTTTATAATCTCAAAGAGGATCATAAACATGTCTGAAAGGTTCGGAACCGCCGGATATAAGAAACTCTCAAAGTAGAAGGCAGAAGAATCAAAACATTTATTTAGGCTCCACAGTAACCAACCCATGAACCAGCAGCCCCATTTTGATATGTTGATCAAAAGCTTCCAGGCCCAATAAGTACGCCTTGAAAGAGTAACCAGGAGGCTACAGAGAAGCATGATTGCATAAAGCAAAATCATGTTTCCCCCTCTATGGTAATAAGATTACCCACTGGACTGAAGTCTTTGTTCAGCTTCCTCCCGTAGGTCAGCTCTGCTACTGGCAGCTCCTGCCTCAGCTGTGTCTGTGGCTGTAACTGTAACTGACGATGTAACTGTCGCTGCAACTGTCGCTGTAACTGTCGCTGCAACTGTCTCTGGCTCAAACCGGAAAAGGAAAGAGAAGATCTTCAAGCTGTCCTCTCCCCTCTTATAGGGTTTTTGACATCATCAAGCTCCGCCCGAATGACCAGGGCCGATTGGTTCCTGAGTTGGCCCCTCCCCCTAGCATAGACATTAACACCTCCCCTCAGCCAGCCCCATGACTCATCACACAGGAAGTTCTGGTCCTGCCCCGGAAGAGCAAGCCCCAGCGTCCAGGGAAGCTCAATGAGGTAAGCTGAGTCATTAAAAGAAAACAAAGGCCATTCTGGTTACAATTGTCTACTCTAAATAGACTGATATTGATACACAGGAAAATCATTTACCAAGTTGCATTCTGTGAAGACATGTTCAGAAGACAGAAACAAAGGCAGAGAACAGAAGATGGATATAGGAGTGTGGCATGTTTCTGTCAAAATGACTTCAAGAGTAGCTAAAGCTCAGAACATGCTGTGTCTAGCAAGGAAGGAGAATGGGGCTTTTTAGCAAGGATTATGGCAAAGAAGACTCAAAGAAGGAATAGGATCAATGCTTGGGATTGATTGAATGATCATAATATTACAGAACTCAAGCTGGAAGGCACCTGAGAGACCATCTAGTCTCTCTCCCTCACTGCAAATGAGGAAACTGTGGTACCAAGAGGTGAAGGGTCTGCTCCAGGGTCATACAACTAGAGTTTGAAGTTAGATGTGAGCCAAGGTCTTTTCAACTTCCAAGTCCAACACTCTACATGCTATGCCAACAGAGAGGTAGAAAAGCAGAAACTCTCAGTTGTTATCACTTTTTTCTCTTCCAAAGAACATAGGCTTTGGACTAGAATGGATGGAACAAAGGTAATGAACAGATAATTGATGCCCAAGATAGGTAATGGGATAGAGAGTAAGAGGGTAATGACCTGCCCTTGGTGATATCAAGTGCCCTGGCCCAGATAAATTACCTCCCTGGCTCCTGAAAGACCTGGCAACTGAAATGACTGAGACCCCATAAGTGATGTTTGCAAGTGCATTAATCACTGACTGAAGTACCATCGCATTGGAAATGGGCACATTTTGTCCTGATGTCCAAAAATAGGAAGAGAATGGAGTCTTCAGACTATAGGTCAGTGACCTCAGTTTTAGTTTCTGGATCATTTCTCAAATTCTGGTTGGCATGGCTCCTGACTTCATAGTCTTCTCTATCTCTTTTCTCTCTGGGCTGAGGTTGGCACAATGACCCAAACTAGAATCATGATAACAACCCAGAGGCATGGTTATGATGTCTTCGCATAGTAGTGGTGGACAACCCTGGTTAGTTACCTACCTACTCTGGTTACTTTTCCCATTCAGGACTGTCAGGCTGAGCCCCAGTGGTGTATTTCCCATTTAACAAATCAGCCAAGATGATATTATTCTTTAATATGGTCATTAATAGATGGCAAGTAATCTTCTGAAAAGTATTCATATGCTTTGACCACTTACCTATTAAGGAATGGCATTTAGTGAGATACACACACATATATATGCATATATCGTTAAACACATGTGTATATATATATGCATACATACACAGACATATCTATTAATTGCTTATATGTCTTACATAGCAAGCTCTTATCAAAGAAATTAGACACAAAGTTGTTCCCCCCACCCCATTGGACCACTCCCCTTCATCTTCTTGGTGCATTTGTTTGTGCAGTTTTCAAGTTTTATTGCTTCTGTCTTTGGTTGGCTTAAGAATCCATCTCCTACTAACAGCTGTGAAAGGTATATTTCTAGTAATTTTTCTAACATTATTGTTAATTTTAAGGTTACGTATCATTTACAGTGTGCTGCGGAATAATTGGTCTAAACTTAATTTCTGTCAGATTGTTTATAGTTTTTCCAGGAGTTCTGATCAAATAAGGAATTATTTCCTAGGTAATTTAAGCTCTCTCTTTTCTCAAACACGGGGTTATCGAGTTCCATTGTTTCTGATTCTTCTTTGTTTCCCTACTCTGTTCCACTGACTTACTTCTTCATTTTTTAACCAATACCAAATAGGAATGAGCAGTGTGCTCTTGATTACACATAGGCAGTTATAAAAAAAAACACATTTCCATTTAGCCATGCTGCAAAAGAAAATACACAAAGAAACTCCAAGAAAAATAAAGGTTAAAAAATATATGTTTTGGTCTCTAGGCAGAGTTCATCAGCTCTCTCTCTCTGGAAGTTGATGGAATTTTTCATGATGGGTCCCTTGAAACTGCATTGATCATTGTTTTAGTCAGAGTAGCTAAGTCTTTCAGAGTTGAGTATCCTTACAATATTGATGTTACTATGTACAATATTCTTCTGATTCTGTTGATCTATTAAACGCAGCCAAGCTCCTTTTGGACTTTGACTCTGCCATTTGTCAGTGTATCAAAGGAATATATGCCAAGAAATAGCTATTAAGTGTGGACTCCCAACTTCTTTGATCAGTAAAAAAAAATTTGAGCATTCACTCTTAATCCATGTATGCTTATTCATGTGTCCCAATATAAACATATTTGTTCATTTATAATCCATGCACATTTACTATTGTACTGTTGTTTGTCCTTCATTTTCAAAAAGGACCAATGACATCATGAGATGATGTCTTGAGTTCTGTGTGAACTGGATTTAAGTGAGGCAGAGTGGCACAAAGTTGTCAGTCTCACTCTCTCTTCCAGAGTCATCAGAGTCCAATGGTAGGACAAAAGTCAAGATGGCCAAAGATGGCCCAGGATGAAACAGATGACCCTGACGTCTTCCATGTCTGACCAAGCTCTAAGTGCTCCATAGCACGTGCTTCAGCCACCTTCATGGATGTTCAAACAAATTGTTCTCATTCACCCATGCCACTGAGGGAAGTCTTCACATGATTGAGGTAGACACCACCCCCCAACTCACCAGTGGGTGAGCCTGTCTGCTGAGATGGTTTACTGAGTTGTGGTCATTGTGTGTGCTACAGCTTCTTCAAGCCTCAGGTGAGAGTTTAGTGCCAGGTAGACACCAAAATGGACGAGTTGCCCTGAGAAGGGCTTGACAAGCCCTCACTCCAGAGGTGCTAGTCCTCCCTGAACACCCCATAAATTCCTATTGTACCTGTACTATTGGACCAGTACATTGCAGAATATATGTGAAAAAAAGCTTTTAAAGGGATAAGATAAAGAGAAAATAAATAATATTTTAAAATATTTTATTTTACTTACAGTATAAAACCCTTTTTATTCTCACTAAAACATTTCTAGTGATACAGTTCTGAATGGGAGCAATATAATTAAATATGTTTCATCATTTTTTTAAATTGTTTAACACTTTGTAGTATGATGATTCCAAAATTTGAGTCTAAGTCTGAGTTCAGGTCATTTAAATACTTAATGTCAATTGCCATAATCTATTTTTTACTTAATATTTTATTTTCCTCCCAATATCATCTATTAAAAAACCAATAACACCTTCCAATGTCATGTAGACATAGTTCCTTTTGAGCTTTATCTTCCTCTGGTTAAGTACGTCAACAAAGTAATCAATCAATCAACAAATAAACTTTTATTAAGTACCAACTAAGTACCAGGGACCACCATAAGAACAAGGGATGTAAAAAGGGTGAAAGATATTCCCTGCCCTCAAAGAGTTTACATCCAAATAGGGGAGATAACATATAAACAAATATACACAAAGTAATCTACATACAGGATAAATAAGATAGAATTTAACAGAGGGAAGGCACTGGAAATAACAGAAGTTGTGGAAACCTTCCTGCAAAGGGTGGAATTTTATTAATTTTATTTTTAACATTTATTTTTTAAATTTTAATTACAAAATTTTCTCCCTCCCTCTAACTTCACCTTCACCTGTTGAGAAGGCAAGTAGTATGGTACCGAAGTCATGCAAAACATATTTCCCTATTAGCCATGTTGGGAGGGGAAAAGCAAGAAAAATAAGGTGAAAAAATATGCTCCAATCTGTACTCAGAGTTTCTCAGTTCTGTCTCTGGACTTGGATAGTATTTTTCATCATGAGTCCTTTGGAATTACCTTGGAGAATTGTATTGGTCAGAGTAGGTGAATAGACCACACTTCATCACCATAATAATCTCATTGTTGCTCAGTGATTTCAGTTGTGCTCAAATCTTTGTGACCCCATTTGAGGTTTTTTGGAAAAGATACTGGAGTGATTTGCCATTTTCTTCTCTAATCATTTTAGAAATGAGAAACTGAGGTAAATAGGGTGAAGTGACTTGTCCAGGGTCACACAACTAGTAAGTGTCCAAGGCCAGATTGAACTCAGGGAAATGAGTCTTCCTGATTGTGGGCCCAGCACTCTACCCACTGTACCTGCTAGCTGCCCATGTTGCTGTTACTGTGTACAGGTTTTTCTGAAACCATCCCCTTCATTGTTTCTTATAGCACAGTAGTGTGATCACAATCACATACTACAACCTATTCATCCATTTCCCGGTTGATGGTCATCCCCACAATTTCCAATGTTTTGCTACCACAAAAAGAGCTGCTAGAAATATTTTTAGACACATGGGTCCTTTTCCTCTTTCTTTGATCTCTGAGATACAGATCTGGAAGATGTATTGTTGGGTCCAAGAGTATGCACCATTTGATAGCCCTTTGGGCATAGTTTCAAGCTGTTCTCCAGAAGTTGAACCAGATCACCACCAAAAGTGCATTTCTGTCCCTATTTTTCCACATTTCCTCCAGCAGTTGCCCTTTTTTCTTTTTCTGTCATTTTAGCTAATCTGACAGGTGTGAGGTGGTACCTCAGTGTTGTTTTAATTTGTATTTCTTTCATCAATAGTGATTTAGAGCATTTTTATGTGACTATTAATAGCTTTGATTTCTTCTTCTGAAAATTACTTTTCAGATCTGTTTCAACAATCCGGCTAGCAGCTGCTGGGGGGGGGGGAGGAAGCAAAATCAACAACAACCAGCTCACAGAACGCTGCAAAAGCCCAGGTTCCTTTGATCTGCTTTACTAAGGAAAGCAATGTTAAGGTGTTAACAGTCTCACTTTAATCCAACATACAAATACCATTCACTTAGTTCAGAGGAAAAAGCCAGCACCCTGAACTTCAGAGCAAATACAAACAAATTACAAACATCAACAGACAGATCAAATACAATTCATAGTTACCAACATCTAGGTTCAGCCCAGGAGCTCATAACAAGGGCTGGCCCAGAGTCACACGCACCACCACGGCTGTGGATAAGAGCTCCAGAAGAGAGAAAGCCAACGCCTGATTTTATATCTTTTTCAGGGTCAAGGGTGAGTCACACATGCAACTCACCCACGTGACCTAAAATCGTCACAAAGAGGCGACTTGAACCCACGTGGTTGAAAAGCCTCTGATGTTCCAAACATGCCACTCAAACCCATGTAAACTAGGCTTTCCCTTGAGGCAAGGAGGTCACCAAGGACTCCCAATCTAATCAAGGAAACAAAGGCCAAACTCTTCAAGGGCACTTGGTTGAACTGAGTGCTAAGAGCCCATTTTGATTGCCAACACAAAATATTTTGCCTATCAATTGGGGAACAGCTTTTATTTTTTACAAATTTAGCTCAGTTCCTTCAATATTTGAGAAATGAGACTTTTATCAGAGAAACTTAAAAGCCCAGAGAAACCCCACTTCTTTGCTTCCCTCCTAATTTTGGCTGCATTGGCGTTTTTTGGTGCAAACTTTAATTTTGTGTAATCAAAACAATTAGTCTTTTTGCGTTCTATAATCCTCTCTATCTCTGGTTTGGTCATAAACTCTTCCCTCAGCCATAGATCTGGCCTTCCCTCAGCCATAGATCTGGCAGGTTTTTCAATGCTCCACTAATGTACTTATGATATCACCCTTTTTGTCTAAGTCATGTATCCATTTTGACCTTATTCTAGTATATGGTGCATGTCAGTCTATAGTTCGTTTTTGCCCTTTTACTTTCTAGTTTCCAGCAGTTTTTGTTGAATGGTGAGTTTTGGCCTAAAGGCTGGGATCTTCAAGCTTATCAAGCACTAGATTACTGTGCTAATTTACTTCCATGTATTTTGTGTATTGAATTCATTCCACTAATCCCACCCCTCTATTTCTTAGCCAGTACCTCAGTGTTTGGGTGATTACTGATCTGTAATCTGTAAACAGCTAGGCCTCCTCTTTGCTTTCTTTTTTTGATTGACTCCCTTGATATTCTAGACCTTATATTCTTGTAGATGAATTTTCTTATTATTTTTAAGCTCTATAAAATAATTCTTTAGTAGTTTTTTTTTTGGCATGGCACTGAATAAGCACATTAATTTTGGTAGAATTGTCATCTTCATTATATTGGCTTGGCCTAACCATGAGCTATTAATATTTCTCTAGTTGTTGAGATCTGTCTTTGTGTGAAAAGTACAGTGTAATTGTGTTCATACAGAATCTGAGTTTGTCTTGGAAGGTAGACTTCCACTTATTTTATATTGCCTGCAGTTATTTTAAAAGGAATTTCTCTTTGCATCTCTTCTTGCTGGGTTTTGCCGATCATTTATATGGATGTATTTTGTAGCCTGCAACTTTGTTAATGTTATTCATTGTTTCAGTCATTCTCTAGAATTCTCCAATTATATCAACACATCATCTGCAAGGAGGGATAATTTTGTTTCCTCACTGCCACTTTTTATTGCTTCAGTTTCTTTTTCTTGTCTCATTGCTATAGCTAACATTTCTAATGTGATATTGAATAATACTGGCAACAATGTACCTACTTGTTTCACTCCTGATCTTGCTGAGAAAGCTTCTAGTTTATCCCCTTTATAGATAACGGTTCCTCTTGGTTTTAGATAAAGATTACTTTTGATTTTAAGAAAGGCTCTGTTTATTCCCATGTTTTCTAGTGTTGTTAATTGGAATGGATGCTGTATTTTGTCAAAAGTTTTTTCTCTATTGAGCTAATTGTATATGATTTATGTTGTTTTTATTATTGATATGGCCAAATGTGCTGATAGTTCTCCTAATATTGACCAACCCTGCATTCCTAGTATAAATTCCACTGTATCATAGTATAAGATCTTTGCATCCCTGTTTCTCAATAATAGTTTTGGAGGAAGGGAGGCATTCCAATGTAGTCAATTCTCTCCAGTGCTCTCTTTGTAGAGTTCTTTGAACTGTTCTAATAATTGGTGTATAGGAATGTTAACAGTAACCTTTTTGCCTGGAGAGACTTGCATGAGCTGATACAAAGTGAAATGTACTGTGTACAAAGTAACAGCAATATTGTAAGATGATCAGCAGCGAATGAATTAGCTGTTCTCAGCAATACAATAACCTAAGACAATGCCAAAGGACTTATGACCAAAAATGCTATGCATCCCCAGAGAAAAAACTGTGGTGTCTGAATGCAGATTGAGGTGCACTTTTTTACTTTATTTTTCTTGAGGGTTTTTTTTTGGGGGGGGGTCTATGTTTCCTTTCACAACAAGACTACTATGGAAATGTTTTGCATAACTATACATGTATAACCTATATTGAATTGTTTAACTTCTCAATGGGCAGGGGTACTTGGGAGGGAGGAAAGGAGAGAATTCGGAACTCAAAATTTTAAAAACCAATGTTAAAAATTGTTTTTACATGTAACTGGGGAAAAATAAAATATTAAATAAAGTGAAAAAAACGATTTGACCTTTTTGACTCCCTTATAATTTCTCTTTCATGCTTACCTTTTTATGCTTGAGTGTTTTATTTCAAAGTCCAATTTTATACATTGCTATAGTTTCCTTGCTAGTATTTTATTACAAATTTTTGCATCAATATTCATTAGGGAAATTGGCCTATAGTTTTTTTTTCCTTCTTATTTTGATCTTCCTGGTATAGGTATCAAAACAATAAATTGTTTACTTTTTAAATATTTTTCCAATTAAATGCAAAAGATGTTTTCTTTTTTTAGTGATATACACATTTAGAAATGAAATTTCCCTTAAGTACTGTTTTGGCCCCGTCCCATTTGCTCTTTGACCCACTCATTCTGAAGGATTTTATTATTTAGTTGATTTTAATCTATGCTTAGATGATTCTTTATTAAATGTAATTTTATTGCATTATGGTCTAAAAAGAGCTTATTTAATATTTGTATTTGTGAGGTTTTTATGCCCTAATACATGGTCAGACCACACACTTCTCTCACCCAGATCCAGCAGTTTTCCCACTGACCTGCTCTATGGTCTTTGGTGTTTGTGGGTTGAGAAGTCTGATAACTGCCACAGCTCAATGATTCATGACCCTGACGCCTGCTCTGCCCAATCTCCTCCATCCTGGTCTGTCCTGGCATGGCCCATGCTGGGCTGTACACCACTCCCAGTACAGTGAGATAGACCCTTCCCAGCAACCATCCATGCCATCCTGGGCTGAAGACCTGCTTCCCTCTGTTTTTTTTGTGGGTTCTGTAGCTCTAGAATTTGTTCACAGACATTTATACAGGTGTTTGGAGGGATTTGGGGGAGAGCTTAAGTGAATCCCTGTTTTCCAGCTGCCATCTTGGCCTGACCCACTCACTCTTAAGAATTGTATTACTTAGCTGATTTTTAATCTATGCTTAGATGATTCGTTATTGAATGTCATTTTATTGTATTATAGTCTCAAAAGTGTGCATTTAATATTTCTCCTTTTCTGTATGTGTTTGTGAAGATTTTATGCCCTAATACATGGTCAGTTTTTGTGAGGATGCCATAAATAACTGAGAAAAAGGTATATTTCTTTCTATTCTGATTCAATTTTCTACAGCAGTATATCATATCTAACTTTTCCAAAATTCTATTCATCTCCTTGGGGGCAGCTAGGTAGTACAGTAGATAGAGAGCTGGGCCTGGAGTCAGGAAGTCTCATCCTTTTGAGTTCAAATCTGGCATCAGGCATTTACTAGCTGTGTGACCTTGGGAAAATCACTTAACCCTGTTTGCCTCAGTTCCTCATCTGTAAAATGAACTGGAGAAGGAAATGGCAAACCACTCCAAGTTATCTTTGCCAAGATAACCCCAAACAGGGTCACAAAAAGTCAGATATGGCCGCAAAAAGCAATAACATTAATCTTCTCTCTTATTTTATGGTTAGATTCATCTAGCTTTGAAAGGGGGAAATAGTTTTACTGTCCATAACCTCCTGCAACTAATTTGCCTTTTGAGAATCTGGATGCTATGCTATTTGGTGCATACATTTTAGTATTAATATGACTTCATCATCTATAGTACAAGAAGATGCAGTTTCACTGCTTTTCTCTTTTTAGGTCTGCTTTTGCTAGTGCTCTGAGATTAAGCTTGTTACCCATTCCTTTTTTTTTCACTTCAGCTTGAAGCTAATAGTTTCTGCTTGAGCCACTTATTTTAACTCTGTGTGTCTTTCTGTTTCAAGTGTGTCTCTTGTAAACAACAAATTTTTGGATTCTAGTTTCTAATCCATTCTGCTATCCACTTCCATTTTATGAGTGAATTCATCCCATTCACGTTCACAGTTATGATTATTATCTATAAATTTCCTTCCATCCTATTTTCTCATTTATCCTTCTCTCTTTTTGCCCTGTCCCTCCTCAAGTTTGTTTTGCTTCTGACCACTGCCTGCCTTGAAACAATCTTCCCCTTATTACTGTCCCCTTTCTCTTATCCCCTTCCCTGTTGAGTAAGATAGATTCTGTGCCCAAAGGAGTGTGTGTGTTTACCTATATTCTTTCACATTTGAACTAATTCAGATAATGAGGTACTTCAAGCATTGTCCACCCCACTCCCATGTTTCTCCCTCCATGTAAAGGCTTTTTCTTGCACACCTCTTTTACATGAGATAAGTTTCTTTATTCTCTCTCTTCCTGCCTTCTCTCAGCCCAACCCTCTTTCTCACTCATCCACTTTTGGAGGTTGTTTCAACAAAACGCTTTGACATCAATGTCTTCTTCTGAGTTTGCAGCTGGATCTTCCTTGTCACCATAGTAGCTGCTTATGATCATTTTCTTTTCTGCTGTTTGCTCATTTTTCCAGCCCTTTTTATTCTTTCAGTTTCTTGTTCTTGTCTTATTTCTATAGTTAGCATATCTAATGCAAAATTGAATAGTAGTGGCAATTATGGAAATCCTTGTTTCACTTCTAATTTTATTAGGAGGGCTTCTAGCTTATCCCACTATAGATAATGGTTGCTCTTGGGTTCAGGTAAAGACTATTTGTCATTTTAAGAAAGGTTACATTGATTCCTATGTTTCCCAGTGTCTTAATAAATAGGGATGGGTGTTGTTTTTTCTCAAAACCTTTTTCTCCATCTCTTGAGATTATCATGTGATTTCTGTTGTTTTTGTTATTGATATGGTGTGGGAAGTTAGGCTGATAGTTTTCCTAATATTGAACTAGCCCTGCATTCTTGGTATGAACTCCACCTGGTCATGGTGCATGATGTTTGTGATATGTTGCTGTAGTTTCCTTGCTAGTGCTGTCTTTGAAATGTTTGCATCAATACTCATTAGGGAAGTTGGCCTATAGTTTTCTTTCTTTGGATTTGCTCTCCCTGGTTTAGGTATCAAAACCATATTTTGTTGTAGAAGGAATTTGGTAGGACTCAGAAGGTTGAATTTTAGTTAGGACTTGAAGGTCAAGGAGGTGAGCAGTTGGAGAAGAGGAGGGAGAGCATTTCAGGCATGGGGACAGCCAGAGAAAATGCCAAGAGATGGAACAGCCAGGAAGGCAATATCACTGGAAGGAAGAGTACATATTGGGGAGTGAGGTAGAAAGAGACTGGAAAGGTAGGAGGGGGCAGGTTAGGAGGGGCTTTGAAGGCCAAACAGTGCATTTTGTGTCTGATCCTGGAGACAATGGGGAGCCACTGGAGGTTACTGAGTAGGGAGGTGACATGGTTGGACCCAAGGTTTAGGAAAATCCCTTTGGTGTCTGAATGAAGGATGGACTGGAGGGGAGAGACCTGAGGTGGGCAGACCCCTCCTCCCCCAACCCCAGCAGCTATTGCCGTAAGCCAGGTGTAAGATGACGAGGGCCTGCATTAGAGATCATCTTGTTTTCTTGCATTTGCATTCCCAGTACTGAGCACATAACGAGTGCTTAGTGCATGCTGTCTCCCTACATATTTAGCTACCTGCCCTTCTGTCCACATATAATCTATCTGTCTATTGATTGATCAATCTACCTACCTAGGTACTAATTTTAGTTTTTGAATTAGGGCTTTTGTCGAGGGCCAGGCTCTATCCTCACTGTACTTTGAGCCTGTTTGGGTGTTTGGCATTGTCTCTCTCACCCTTGGTCCCTTGCTTCTTGTGTTGGCCTCTACTTCCTGGGGTTGAGACCTCCTGAATCTTTGAGGTTCAGAATGCTCTATCTTTATTGTTCTCTCTGGTATCTCAAGACAGCACGTTAGGGACCTTGGAGCCCTTGGGCCTCGGCTTCTCCTTGCAGTGACAGACCTGCTGGTTGTTGCCACTCCCCAAAGCTCCCAAAGTCCCCACTCTAGGGATTTCTGACGACCTCACTGGTTCCTCAGGAGTTCTCTGCTCTGGAACTTCAGGCTACATGTGTCCCTCAGTTTGCTGCAGGTGGGGGGAAGGGCTTTACTATTTCCTTTGGGTTGACTTTTTGTACAGTTTGGAGTAGAGGCAGCATTTGTGCAGGGTAAGGCAGCTAATGAGGAACTGGGAGGCTAGAGATGGAGTTGAAATGTCAGTGAAGTGAACAGTATGGATAACACCTCTAAAGAAATGGGGATCCTGGCCAGGCACTCACCTATCAGGAGAGCAGGCCTCAGGGCATCATCATCCTGAGGTAGCTAGGCAGCTGGTGGGTGATGGGGCAGTCCAGAGAGTGAGTCATGTCTAAGTGACAATGAATTTATTTTTTAAAGGCAGTATTCAATGGAGATCCATGGTTTCACCAAGTTTTTTGTGTTCTGCTCTGTGGAAGGCAATAATTCTTTTGGGGGCATTTATGTTCAAAATAAAAAATTAAATATAAATAGAGAAGAAGTACTGTGAACTAACCTGGAAGGCAGCTGCCCTGAAGAGTGGGCAATGTCGAAAAGCTGGGAGAGATGAGTGGACCAAATAATAACCCAACAAACATCTAAAATTATGGCAAATTTAACCCACAACAGGTGCAAGCAGATTCAAAGGAAACACTGAATTTTCCATAAGCATTATATGAAATAAAAGTACCTAGGGAAAGAACTGAAAGAAAAATAGATAGTTCAGATTAGAAAGTGATGAACAATTCTTTTACATATTGCAATCTTGTACATTCCTCTTAGGCCATAAGAGTTAAAGAAAAGGTAGATCTGTCATAGGTAGTATGCTTCCTTCAGTGTCATAAAAGTTGAACAAACTTAATTAGACAGAGTTATAATCACATATATGCCCTAAGGAAATAAACCTCACCAGACTAACTTGATAGGTGAACTAAGTCAGGTTACAGATCAAACTACATTTAGAGGGTCCACAAATAAGCCGATTGAGGAGGAAGAATTACATGTTGCCAAGGAGTCAGGGACCCTTGAGAGTCTTTCTCTGGTTAAGTAAACTTTCACAACCCATAAGACAGGTTTTGGTCAATACAACAGTCTTCCAGCTAGATAGAAGAGCTCTGATCTTTCCTCAACACTATCATTCCATGAGTCAGATTTTAGTTAGGTGAGGTCAATGAGTCAAAATCAAAAATTCCCATTACAGTTTCCCCCTTTTTGATCATAAAGAAATCTGTAATACCTTATAAATTCAATCAATCTCTGCCTTGTGCATATTCTCAATTGGATTTATGCATACTTTCCTAGAAACATATTGCAAATATTGGATATCGAATATCAGAAAACATTGGCTACAACAGCAAACCAAGAGTCACATAATTATGATTATCAGTACTGAATAACGTAAATCTCCTTGGTCCAACTTGTTCTGATAACCTTCTCCAAACGGTCATTTAATCAACTTATTTCATCTTGAGTCTTAACTGTCCCATGGAGACAAATGGTCCTTGGAAACATTTACCCTTGGGGATTCTGGAATAGGCCTCATTCCCATAATGGTTCTGGAGAGATGTTCCTCCTAGTACATCAGCTTCCTTGGTTGGAAAGTCACATGCTGAAGTTCCCTGGGTTAACTACCTCATGTGGTGAAAACCAGTTCAAGTATTATAGAGCTAACCTTATTAACGCCAGAGCTATGTAAGAAGAACACCAAATAGGAACCCATAATTTATGTGGAAGTTCAAAGAATTTACATACCACTTGTTCTTTTTATCTTTACCTGAACCCTGTACCTGCTATGAAAAATGCAATCTATAGTCTGAGGGAAGAACCTTAGAGCAGAGCCACAAGGGCCTGACTTGTAAAATGAGCCGTACTGTCTCTTGTTATTAACAGACAAAGACTTCAAAACTGAAAGAAAAATATTTAAAATTTTCTTTATGATAATTAATTCAATTTTATATGTAAAATCTTCTGTCGGATTTTGAGGACTTATTACTAAAGCACAAGCAAAGCCTGTCCATCTCAGGAGAATAAAGAAGAGAAGAAAATATTTTTTCCAAAAAACTTAATCTGTGTGTATTCAATTAAAGCTAAAGAATGTTCCATATTTTGTTCCACTTTTTCAGTCTTGTTATTAATTGTCTTCAGGGTCAAAAGAAAAATGTTCATCCAGGAATATCATGTTTTTTTTCGCTGTTCTTAACAGAAATATTTGGAAGCCAATCATAGATATAGAGATAGAGATAATCATCCTAGTTCTTGGAAAAAAGGTTAATCTTGTTTCTTTCCTCAAAGTGAAATATACTAGTCCACTGAAACCTAAAACTTTTACATCAAATTTGAAACAAAACTTTTATATTTTTATCACATCTATTACCCCTCTTTGAGGATACATACACACACACACACACACGCATGCACGCACACGCGCGCGCACGGCTTTATGTTTTAGTAATAAGTTCTCGAAATCGGATTAAGGATTTTACATATAAATTGCATTAACAATTATAAAGAAATTTTAAATCTTTTTTCTGTTTTGAAGTCTTTCTCTTATAATATTAAGACAGAAGCGCTCATTTTATAAGTCAGGCCCTCATGGATACACGTGTGTATATGTGTGTATATGTGTATATGTATGTGTGTGTATGCGTATATACGTATGTGTGTATAAAACCCCATCTTCTAGAAAGAGGTGGCATGTACAGACCTGATGCCACACGTGGATGCTTCATTATTAACAAGGGGATGGATGGCAAGCCTACTTGCTTAGGTTAGGCAGGTGGAACAAATAATGACCACAAATTCAGAAGAGTAAAATTGAAGACATTAAGGACTTCCATACTTGCACCCTGTTAGAGTAATCCAGAGATGCAAAAAGATTCATTAGGAAAACAAAAAAAAATTTTATGGTTCACCTGCCCTGATTTTGGAGTTTGCTGTGAAAGAAAGGAGGAGGGGCATGGCTGTAACAAAAATCAAGAGCACGGACCAGCCTGCCAGAAGAATAACAGGACAAAGCTTCCCTGCTCTGTTTGATTCCAGGTAAGAGTCTCTTAAGCAATAGCCAATTTATCAGATAAAAAATAGCTCTCTGACTTCAGCTGTGAAAGGTCCTAGCTTCTCATTAAAACAACTTCATTAGTTCAGAATTCTACAATGCATTGTCAACAAACCTGATAAAATGTTATGACCTTGCCCAAATAGAAGGTCCCAAGGAACCTGGTAAGTCCCCAAAGAATTTCACAAATAAGAAAAAATAGCTGTGGCATTTTTTCTCCAAATAGTAAGTTATTATTATTTTTCATTTTAATGCAAAATATACCAAATTAAATATGTAACAGCTTTTAAGCACTGTGATCACATTTTCTAAAAGCTCAATTCATAATCTAACAGCATCTAGATTAAAAAAGAAATTAATTTCTTAAAGATACAATTGTATCACCCTCTGCGTATCACTGTTCAAATTCACAGTATTTCTTATTCCATGATTTCCCAAATATCACAATGCAAGAAAACCTAACAATAACATAAACAATACTATGGATTTTTAAAACTTAAAACAAAATTTATTGCTAGTCAAATAACATCATTTCATTTGAATGCATTTCCAAATCATCTTCCATAGGAAAAAAAAATCATTTCATCCATCTATCAATTTGGCATTCCATATTAATTGCATTCAGAAACTAATATGCTTATTCATTAAATGTCTAAGCACATCACCTTAATGTCAAATGTCCATTAAAATCTCACCTACCTACAGAAGATCAGACATAACAATCATCCTGATAGAAGAATACATCTCACTTTAAATGAGACCACATTGTAATTTAGTTTCAGGACCAACTCAATTAAATCTAGATATACAATCACAAATAGTATCATTTCAAAATCTCAATTTCCCCTAGGACCGTCAGCTGCCAGCATCTCAAATTATAGGGTCCGCTGCTTTCAGTTAGCTCAATCCCAAAGAATTATGGTAGCAATCACACATTCTTATCTCCTTCTTTTGGGGGCTCATGAGGCTCCCTTGAATTATGGAAATTGTAAACACGATATTGTGTTTTTGTTGATTGTTTTAGTCATGTCCAACTCTTTGCGACCCCTCTGGGGGTTTTCTTAGCAAAAATACTGGAGTGATATGCCATTTCCTTCTACAGCTCATTTTATAGATGAAAAAACTGAGGCAAATCAGGTTAAGCGATTTGCCCATGGTCATGCAGCTAGTAAGTGTCTGAGACCAGATTTGAACTGAAAAAGATGAATATCCCTGACAACAGACCCAGCACTCTATCTACTGTGCCACCTATAATATTATGACTGTATAGTCCCCACACAAAGATTGGAGCACACCCTTCTAATGGTCCTTCAAGGACAGAACTGTGGCATGCTGTACTCAAATAATTCTATACTGTAAATTTATTTCTGTAGTTTCCATTTGGCAAATGTAATTTTGTATAATCCTGTCAATCTCAAATTGCTAGAACAGGCATTTCTTCAAAAATTATTTCTCATATCCTTCTTATCTCAATAAGTTAAAAAAAACCTCTCTTTCCTAAACTCCAATCCTTGACTGTGCCCTCATTCCTTTCTCATCTCTATTTGCTTAAACTTTCTCTCTCTTTTACCTTCCAGTGGACTTGGATTAAGGCCCCAAAGCCTTCTCTTGATACTCTCTGATTCAGCCCTTCCCCTTATCTTCAGCACTTTCCTTTATTTCCATCTTTCTTCTCATCTTATCCTCAGTTCATAATCACAGACAAGTCTAACACTCCACTGCATCTTTCTTATATGAACGTTCTTATCGTTTACATTTCACGATGCGTGTTATCATTGCTCCATCACTTTCAGTCCTGTCCAACTCTTCATGACCCCATTTGGGCTTTTCCTGGCAAAGATGCAGGAGGGGTTTGCTATTTCCTTCAACGGCTCATTTCGCAGATAAGGAAACTGAAGCAGATGGAGGAGGACAAGGCCTCTCCAGAGTCACACAGCTAGGAAGCATCTGAGGCCAGATTTGAACTCAGAAAGACGCGTCTCTAAGTCCAGGCTGAGCACTCTATCCACTGTGCTAACTAGCTTCCCCTCAGGTTACATAGTCTATTTAAATTTCTTTTGGGTATTTTGCCTCTAATTTACTTAAACAATTCTGTGAAATCATTCACAGAAGGCATCACTTGATAAGGCCTATAGGCTGCAGGCTGCCAACCAATTTTTTTTTTTTTGCATTCTCCAGGTGGTGAAATTACTTTAGAATAAAACGATGACTCTATCACCTTCCTAGGGAATGAGTGGTTTTTTGTTAAAAGGCCTTAAGCATTATTTACATTTAACCTTAGGAAGCTGCAAACCTCCCCCTGCCTCCCAAAATCCATTAAGATATTTTAGCATTTACAAAAACATTCAAACCACAATTTAAAAATTTACAGAAATATATTACATTTCAGTTACAAATTTAGTCTTTAATTAGGTTACAAGGCCATAAATTCTCCTTTTATTTGTGTTTGTCCTCATCTCTGCTCCTCACTTGGCCAGGATGATGCAGAAGAGATTATTATCTCCCTGATCAAAGAGTCAGTGGAAATAAGTCCCTGCTTATTGGGAAGGGAAGTTCAGCATTAGAACTACAGTATATTACAGAGAGCAGGGAGAGAGGATTTAGGTATAAAACTTCATTAATTAACTTAGATAATAGTGTTGAATCATCCCAGTTTCCCAACCATTCTAGAATAATGGGGCTTCTGGTATCAGCTCCCTCTAAGAACTTGAAACAATGCCAGTAGATCTATGGGGACAGTCCTGTTTCCAGTGTCCTTTCTGGCTACAACCCAGATACAGCCTTCAAAAAGGAGCCTGACAGCTGACTCTGAATCCCAAGGCTCTTCCTTGGCCTCCTGAGAGTCTGAGAAGGTGATGGTTGCAGTCAGTACTTCCCTTCCCCTGAGAAAGGAACAAGCCCTGGAAGGGACTGCTGTGAACAGTTTCACTCATTGAGATTCTGGTTCAATCCTTTTCCCCTCCTCTCTTTTACTCTGCTTTCATAGACATAGGTCATGAGGGACACATTTCATCATTGTTTCAGCTAGTGTTCAAAAAAGAATCCTGGGTTTCATCTGCAGCTTTACCCAGGATTTGTTGCATCCTCAATTCCTGCACAGTCTCAAGGCTGTCTTTAGTCTTCCCCATCATTCTACAGAATGTTCATTCGCCCCTTGGCTAACCTCCCTAAACATGCTCGTTTCTTAGTCTCCTGTCCCTTTTCTTGGGAAGAGTCAGGGGAGTATGTTATGCTGGGAGTCGGGGGACCATTGCTCCTCGCTTGCATTATGAGGTGGGAGATTTTCAGATCATCATAGCCCACAGATGCAGATATAGGGAAAGGCGTCAAAGCCAATTGTTTGGGCAGCCTGTTTTTCAACTTTAGGGCAGAATATGTGATTCTCAGGGTCTGCACAAATGTGCCAAGATTTCATTCAGTGAAGCTATAGATTCACAATAGCCCATCTAAGCCCACACAGGGTGTTAAAATCAAAAGCTCCTTCTCAGGGCTGAGGATATCTCTCCCCTAAAGTTAATCCTGTCCAAAGATTTTTAAACTGGGCTTTAGAAAATTTGAATTCCTTGTGAGGAATCCTTTTCCCAATTAGCCAAGAAAAAAAAAACCCTAGGGGTGTCTTTAGAAGACACAGACTGACTAGATCCCATACTTTGGAGTAAAAGAAATGTTTACCAGGAATATTTGAACCAAAATCTGAGGAACCCAAAAGAAGAATTATTTTGGAACTAAATTTGGATTGAAATGAATTTAACTGAATCTCTCAAAATAAAATTTCATGTCAGTCTAAAGTTTTGTTGGTGGTGATGGCAACACTGTAAAGTAGATAACTGAGACCATAAACAGAAAGAAAAGATCTCCAGATGATTTCTGACCTATCCTCATATAACACTGAAGTATAAGCCAGATGTGCCTTCTTACCAGGATCACTTCAGCAGCGATCAAACCACAGTGTTGGAGCCTACCAGGGTCAGATCAGAAGCAGACCAGAAAAGGGATCTCTGAGGAACCCACTGCAGTACTTTATACCAGACCAGAGCCGCTGAATCCAGACCACCTAGCCAGCTGTCAGAACCATGGTCCCTGACCACACTCGCATTGAACTAGACAATGGCTACAACACACAAACAGGTCTCTTATTTACATTCTGCCTAAAAAATGAGGCTAAAAAAAGGCACAGGATTTGGGTAAAAAATATCTTATCCTGTCTGTTAACAGCCAGAGTTTCTCAGTTCAGCCCCTGCTTTAGACACCTGAATCACAGTGGCTTGTTCATCAGAATGTCTGGGCAGCTAATAGACTAAGCACCCTCAAAAGTTTGAACAGATTCATTATTAAATGCAAGGGACAAAAAACAAAATATAGGACAATACAGAGAAGTCCACAGGACACACAGAGAAGACAAGCTTACCTCCCTTTCTGTGATTTTTTTTCTTTTGGAACAGCAGTCTTTATGACCTGGCTGAACTGTTCCCTTCAAAATTCCTCAAGGTAAATATGCCCTTTGCACGCAGGAGACCTTCTAAAGCAGAAGCCCCAGTCTTCCCCAACTCACTGCTTGTCCTTTCAGAGCTTTCCAAATTTGTTATGGGAGAAACATCTCCTCTCCAAGTTCATGTGGTAGGTAACTGATGCCAAATATACATATATATGTGTGTGTGTGTGTATATATATATATGAATTTACCACATTGCGGAAATTATGGAAAATCTGGATTTTACTATTATGCTCAACTGTAAGTTCAGACCTCTGAGAAAAGCTGAACCCTGGTTAGGGTGCTAGCAAGGCCTCAAATGCAAAACTGCATTCAAGCAACAGAAATAATTCTTTTACATATAGCCATCTCGTACATTCCCCCTAGGCCATAAAAGCTGGAGAGAAGATGGATCAATAATCCCATACTTCCTTCAAAGTCATAAAAGTTGAACACATTTAGTTAAAAAGTCATAATCTTATACATCCCTTAAGGAAACAAACCCTGTCAAACAACTCTAAGAGTAAACTAAATCAGGTTACAAATTAAACTACATTTAGAGAGCTCCCAAATAAGCTGACTGAGGAGAATTTACATGTTTCCAAGGAGTCAGAGACAGTTGAAATTCTTTCTCTGGCTTAAAGTTTTCACATCCCATGGGACAGATTTTGGTCAACTCAACAAACTCTCAGCTAAGATAAACAGCCTGACCTTCTCTTTAACATATTATCTGCTAAGGCATGTTTTCATCAGGTAATGGTAATAAGTCAAAAATTAAAAAAAAATCCCATTATAGGGAGTTGGTGACTGAAAACATCTACTTGTCCTGGGAAGGAAGAAGTTGGAACCCTTGGGGACAACTGGCACCTGAAGGAGCATCAGATCATGGACAGTTGTAGAAAGAAAGGTCAAGAGAGTATAGATCAGTGGTGGGAGAGGGACCTAAGCATGGGGCAGTGTTCTCTCTGACACCTGCAATAATTGGCACACTTCTGGGACTGAGGAACAATGGAAAAGGGGAATCCATGGGGTAAGCCCCATGAAGCAGTAGCAGAAAGTATATGGGGGAGACCCTAGAACAAACACCTTGGAATTTCTGATTGCATGAAGAATACAGAAGGAAAAAAGAGACCAGATAATTATAGCAATCATGAATTGGTGAGGGTCTAGAGTAAAAAGAAAGAAGGTGGATAATGAAGAGAGTCAGAGAAATCCTTTTTGGAAAAGGGCACAAAAAACGAGATTTAAAAAACAAAAGAACAGGACTATTTGAAGGGAAACAGAGAAAGGGGGAATCTACTTGAATGATTGGAAAGAAAAAGGGGGAAAGAAATATATAACCAGTTTAAAGCAGAAGATGAAAAGGAACTAATAAGCACAACCCCAAAGGATAAGGAGTAAAAAAGGAGAGAAGAAGATAGGGGAGGGAAAGAGGGAGGAGAGAGAGCGGAAGCAGGGCCACATTAACAAAGATTATGGTAAAGTAACTGAAGGAACCTTGTTCTGTGTTTACAGCAAAATGGGGGGGATCATAACTTTTTTTAAAATTCAATATTAGAGACAGGTGGAGGAAAATATAAATCTAACTCTCATAACTTTAAATGTATATGGATAAAACAATCCAATAAAATGAAAAAGAGTGGCAGATTAGTTAAGAAAACAAAACCCTACAACATGTTGTTTGCAAGAAACACATTTAAAAAATGACATACACCAAATAAAACTGAGGGGATGGAGAAAAAATTTACTAGGCATCAAGTATATCCACAAAAGCAAGAGTTGCCATCATGCTAGTGGACAAAAAAACCCAAACATTCAAAAAATAAAAGGGATAGACAAGAAAATGACAATATGCTGAAAGGAACCATAGACAAGAAAGCAACATCTCCATTTACATGCTCCAAATATCTTAGCAGAAGACATACACATTAACACAATAATGAAAAGAGGAGACTTCAAAATTCCATTTTGGATAAATCTAACAGGAAGACAAACAAAAGGTAAAATACAGAAGTGAACAAATTGCTGGAGAAAGTAGATTTAAAAGACTTATAGTATCTTCTAAATAAGACTACCAAAGAATTTACGTATTTCTCCGCACCATATGGAATGTTTGCAAAAATGGATTTTGTACTAGGGCACAGAGATATTTAAAATAATGGTAAAAAAAATGGCAGAAAAAGTTAATACCTCCTTTACAGATCATAACACAATAAAAATGGTAATTGGTTTGGGGACCACAAACAAAAGATACAGACCCAAATGGAGACTTACCAATACAATCCCAAATAATGAGTGGAGTCAAAGAACAAATCACAGACACATATAGGAACTTGCTAAACTGTAAAACAGTATGGTAGAAATTAAGATTAGACTAACACCTTATACCACACTCCACAATATATTCTAACACATAACCATAACATTAAAGATCATACTATCGAAAATTAGAAGAGAAATGAATCATGAGTAAGAAGTGTATTCTTACCTAAACAAGAGATGAAAGCAATCACAAAAGATAAAATAGGTAACATTGATAATTTGAAACTGAAAAACTCCTGCACAAACATTAATGTAGCTAGGATAATAATAATAGCTAACACTTATTGTCTACTATGTGCCAGGCACTGTGCTAAACACTTTTGGTCCTCACAACATTAGGAGGCAGGTACGATTATCATTCCCATTTTACATTTGAGGAACCTGAGGCAGGCAGAGACAAAGTGACTGCCCAGAGTCACACAGCTAGTAAGTGTCTGAGGCTGGATTTGAACTCAGGTGTTGCTCACACCAGGCTCAGTGCTCTAGGTACTGTGCCACCTGGCCACTCTGAAGCAGGTAAGGATAAAAAGGGAAGTAACTGAATAGAAAAAAAATCTTTGAATCAAATTTCTCTCATAAGGGTTTGGTATCCAAAATATACACATGTATTCACATATATGCATATATATGCATACATACACACATTTGTACATATATACACACATATATATGTATATATGTGTATATTTGAGTGTGTGTATAAATAAATATAAGACTAATTAATTATTGATAAGTGGTGAAAAGGTATGAACAAGCAGGTATTAAAAGAACTGCAAAACATTCACAATCACATGAAAGAACGCTCCAAATCACTAATAATTAGAAAAATGCACACCAAAATAATCCTGGGGTCTCACCTCACACCCTGCACATTGGCAGAGATGTAAAAAGTGGCAATAGTCATTGCTGGAGGGTCTGTGGGAAGACAGGTACACTAAGACATTGTTGGTGGAGCTATGAAATGGTACCAGTTTGGAAAACAATTCAGAATTATGCAAACAAATTGACTAAAATATCCATACCCTTTGAATTAGAAGCCCCATTACTAGGCTTAGACCCCAAGAAAGTCATCATATGCTCCAAAATATTAATAGCAACACTTTTGGACAGCTAAGAATTAGAAGCAAAGTAGACAGCCATCAAGTGGGTAGTGGCTTAACAAACCGTGGCATGTGAATGTAAAGGAATATTACTGAGTTATAAGAAGTATTATGGGTGATGAATACAGAGAAGCATGCAAAGATCAACATGAACCAACACAGGGTGAAGTCAGCAGAGCCAAGAAAATGATCTATACAGGAACTACAGCAATGCTCTCCTGGGTAACCTGCTCTCTAGGTTTTCCAGACACCTGTCTCTCCTGGTTTTCCTCCTACACATCTCTGGCCAGTCCTTCTCTGTCTCCTTTGTTGGCTCTTCTTTCAGATGACCTCTAACCATAGGTGTCCCCCAGGCTTCTGTCCTGAGTCCTCTTCTCCGCTCATACTGCTTCACTTGATGATCTCCTCAGCTCCTATTTTCATCTCTATGCTCAGACATATTTGTCTGCCTCTAACCTCTCTGCTGACATCTAGTCTCACATCTCCATCTGCCCACTGGAGACCTCGGATTGATGGCTCATAGACATCTTAAATTCAACATGTTCAAATCTTGATCTCGTTACAACATACACCCTTCTCTTTTCCTGCCTGTCCAATTACTGTCGAAGGTACCACCATCCTTCCAGCCCCCTAGGCTAACAACCTAGGGGCCATCGTAGACTACTCATTATCTCTTATCCGCCATGTCCAATCTGTTGCCAAGACCTGTTGATTTCACCTTCACAGCGTTTCTTGAATATGTCCCCTTCTCTCCTCTGACACTGCCATCGCTCTGGTCTCGAGCTTCATTACCTCACACCTGGACAGTACAGTAGTATTAGCTGCTGGTGGGTTTGCCTCCCACAAGTCTCTGTCTACTCCGGTTCATCCATTGAACTGCCAAAATGATCTGCCTAAAGTATACAGCTGGCCATGACATTCCCCTACTCAATAAATTCCAGTGACTCCCTACATCACTATGCTGGAGTCAAGTCTCAATGTGTCCCACTGTGGCTGATCAGACCAAAATGAGCTCACAATGCTCTACTGGGCACGAATAGTCTATGTGAATATTTGGGGTGGATTCTCTAAATTTGCACATCCCCCATTTCCTTTGAGCTGTTTCAATTCTGCTTTGTTCACAAAGCACAGCACCTTCTCTGATGTGGGTATGCCATGCTGAGCAGTCCTGTGCTAGTATCTTCCATGTCACACAATCAGTTCCAAAGTTCTTAAAGAGACCTTGAGAGTGTCCTTGTATCACTTCTTCTGACCATCACATGATTGCTTACCCTGTGTGAATTGTCCATAAAAGTCATTTTGGCAAGCTGACGTTTTGCATTCAAACATGGCTAGCCCAAATGTAAAATCCTCTGGTATTCAAAGCCCTTTATAATCACCCCCCACCCTCCTCCCTTTCCACTCTTCTTATACCTTACTCCCCAACACTTACTCTTAAATCCAATGATACTGGTCTCCTGGCTGTTCTTATACAAGACACTCGATCGCTTAGATCTGGGCATTTTCTCTGGCCATCTCCATACCTGGAATACTCCTCCTCCTCATCACTGCCTCCTGGCTTCCTTAGGTTCAAGTCCAGATAAAATTCCACCTTATACAGGAGGCCTTTCTCAATTTTTTCTCAATTCTAGTGTCTTCCCTCTGTTATTTCCCAAATTACCCTGCCTATAGTTTGTGCGTAGCTGTTTGCATGTTGTCTCCCCCATCAGACCGCAAGTTCCTTGAGGCCAGAGACCCTCTTTTGTCATGCTTTGTATTCCCAACACTTAGGATCATGCCAGGCATGTAGTAGGTGCTAAATAATTTTTATTGTCTGATTGAGAACTAGGAGAACAATTTATGCAGTAATTATAAATGACCATGATCCCAGATGGTCCAGAGGATTCACAATGAAACATGCTGCCCACCTCCTGATGGCAAGGTGAAGGACTCGGAAGATGGATTGGGATTTCTTTTTAATTTTTAAGACAAGGTCAATCCTAGATTTTTTTTTTTGCTTGTTTATATATGCTTGTGGGGGGCGGGGAGTGGCTTTTCTTTTTTTCTCACTTTGGCAGGATTCAATGACAGCTTTTTGCTGATTAAAAACATTTTAATTTCTGTCCCCCAATCTGATCTCATAAAGTCCAGCAAACATTATTACACATCTGACATGTTTGGGACCCTGGGGGGGTTCAAAGACAAAATGAAAAAGTGCCTCCCCTCAAGGAGCTTAAGTTCTCATGGGGAGGTAGGATATGAACAGAGACAAGGGTCCACCAAGAGTTCCTGGAGGACGGAAGGTATGGCTAGCTATGGGCAACACAGAGAGCCCGGGATCCCAAGAGGTGCCATGGGGAGCTTGGCCAGTCTTTAGAGCCTTTCCTAGTGACCCACTCAGAGAATGTAGAGGTATTCCCTCCTCAGCTTGGATCAAACATTTTTGCTGAGTCGTCTTTCTGCCATAAGGATTAAGATACTCAAGTAGATTTCTGCTTGGTTCGGAGCTGAGGTGGAACCAAGTTCCCATACAAAAAGGTTTAAGCAGATGATCTCTTTGTCTTGCGGTGCTGTGCAAGCCAGGAAGATATCTATGAGCTGCCAGGTAGAACAGGAGCCAAGGCAAGTTGCCTACATTCCCCTACTGGGCCATCATATGTCCCTGAGGTCATGGCATCTCCATTTCTGTTTCTTTTCTCCTTATCTTAGATGAATGAGCATTTTGAGATAGGAATACCTAGGCAACCAAGAAAACATGGAGCTCCACCAAAGCCCCCTGAGTTCCCACCAATAACCTGAGGCTTAAAGCCAGTAGCAGATATTACAGAAAGAGGCAAAGACAGTGTCCAAGTGACCTGTTTGACCCAAAACAACCATGTATTGATCAGTGGAGACATTATAGTCCCACAAGAGCCACAGAGATGAGCAAGGGAGCAACTGAGCCCCTTTTTTAGACCAAGTGAACTCTGGAGGTGGGGGTGAGGGCTCCTTGAAGGGAAAAAGGAATTCTAGGACCAGGATCCATGAGGGATCCCTTGGTCCTGAGTTTTCTGTCTATTTGCATCATGAGCATGGTACTCTAAAGTTGAGCCCAGGGAAAAGTTCGTGTGTGTGTGTGTGTGTGTGTGTGTGTGTGTGTGTGTGTGTCCCACATGCCCGTGCACACTACAGGGCAAGGGGTTTGGGAGGATTCTTTTTGTACTTTCTTCCTTGTTATTCCTTCTCAGAAAAATATCCCTTTATCCAAAACAAGGGAGGCCAACTGGCAAATCAGCATTGAGAAGCACAGTATTTCTAGCATTAGAAGCTCCCTGGAAGGTTGATCCCCGAGAATCCCAAGGAGAGGGACAGTCAGCTACCCTCCATGGACACAGCCTGCTAGTACAAGTGGAAGCTTAGGGAGTGATATACCAGCATGGAGGTTCAACCTAACTTAAGGCTTGGAGGGGAAGGCAGAATACTGAGCTTGGGAACAGTAAGGCCTACTTGGCTAAAATACAGGGGATATGGAGAGCTTTCAATGCCCAGCAGAGAAGGCTGTATCTGATCCTTGAACTACGGCACAGCTCTGATGAGAAGAGACTGCAAGGAGGGCCAGTAACCAGGAGGCTACTGCAATCTTCCAGGGTAAGATGAGAAGCTGAACTATGGCTTCTAGGTGGAGAGATATATGCAAGTGTTCATATAGGTCTTTCTTAGAGCAGAGGGGTCTATGGAGGGGGGGAGGTATAGGGAAATGAATTCCATGTTTTTTTAAAAATCTAGTAGGATTTTAAAAAGAGGGCTGCTTCTTCCTCAAAGTCTGGAACAAAGGAGAAGAAAATGGACAGGGAGGGGTGAAGCACTGAGATACACAAGACAGAAGGAATTTGTGAGGAAGGGCCTACATTTTCTCAGGTCAGTTGCTGAGAGGGAAGGCAAAGGGTAACTGGAGGTGGAAGGATGGATAGAACAGCCTCTGTGAAGAGTGAACTTCTCAGTGAGAGAAGAGCATGAGGACACCCAGGCAGCAGTGATAGCCCCGCTGGGAAAGGAGAACACAAATCACCTTGGACCCAGTTGGCATGATGGTGTAACTTCCTTGCCAGAATTCAGGAGTACATGCAAAGCAGCAGAAAGCTGGTGGTGGACTATGGAGAAGGCAAGGAGGCAAGGGAATATAGAGCAGACAAGCCTGAAGCAGCTAAGCAGCTTAGGCCCAGGGCCAAGACTCAGAAGGTGCCCTGGGCAGGCCACATCAAGGGGGGCACAGATCTGGGAGAGAGAAGCCTCAATCTATGCCAAGTCCAGTGAAATAGTCATCTGAGCGGCGTTTATTTCGAACCTCTAGAAAGGTGCTCCTGGCTGAAATGTCTGGGGCACATTCATTCTGCAGACAACCTGGCCCTTGGCCCACCACCCTCCCCTGGGGTCTGACTCCAGGACTACAGTAGCTACGATACCTCAACAGGAACAGAGAAAAAGTGACTTTCTTCCATAGGTCATCTCCTTCCTACACCCAATTTTCTCTTGCTTTTCTTTAAAACTGCAGTAGTTGTGTTGGTTAGTGATTATTAAGTTGGTCATTTTTAAAAGGCATTTGTTTGCAGATAATCCTCCCCACTTGGCTGATTTGACTCTGCTGGCTTCACCTCCCCCCCCGCCCCAGCTGGCATGAACAGAACCATCCATTCAGGAGTAGAATCTTTAGGGGAGTGCCCCAAGGTGCTGGGGGGTTCATCTCTCCAAAGCTTCACTGGGGTGGCTGGGGGTGGGGTGGGAGCAATGCTTCTGAAAGGTCTAACTAGAAGAGAGAAGTCTCCAGGATGAGATTTGGGACAAGCAGGGGCCCACCAGACAAGGACCTCACCGCCTTGGCTGATCTTGCACCTGAGGCCAAAAGCTGGATTCTCCATGATCTGATGGGGGAGGAAGTGGTGCCCAAGGCAAGGCCCAGCTGGCTTGCCCTAGTCCAGGTAGTCTGGGACTTCATTCTCACTACCCCCAAGTCCCATCCTGGAACAAATGGAATCACGTGATTGCACCATCAATCCTGCCAGTGATTTCCTTCACCGAGGGGAGAGCAGAAACAGTGCCAGTAACCTGGCAGCTGGGGATGGTGTAGACTAGAGGCTTCTTTGGAAGGGACAGGTAAAGGCCCTTGAAGTACCTTCTCATGTCAAGGTTCTCTGGAACTCGAGCCTCTCTGGGTCCTGAATGGATCAGAGGATCTGCAAGCCCCCTTGCTCTAGCAACAAATCAGACAGTCAAGTTTTGCAATTAGGCTGACCCATGGGTGCCAGAGCCAAGCTCTGACCCCCTGGTCCCAGAGGACAAGGACAGAGCACTTACTAAACACATCAGTTGTCCTGACTAGCTCAGATCCTGGAAGTAGACCAAGGCAAGGAGGTTGAAGGGGTGCCCATGTGCCCACCCAAGAGTCCCTTTGTGAGCCTGTCTCAGAAAAAACACAAAGGGCCAGAGGCGCACACGCACCCGCAAGTGCAAACACACACACACACACACACACACACACACAAACAAAGGGATGGATAGACACACATGCTGAGACACAACATACCAGACTATCGGCTACAAGGTACCTTAGAGGCCTACTCCGGCCTCTCCATTTTAGAGGGGGCAGATCCAAGCTTACAGATCTCAGGGAGCCCCTTGCCAGGATCCCCTCCAATCTCCACCTGCTGCATGCCACCCACTACTCCCAGTACATGACCCCGTGCATCCATGTGCTGTCAGCTAAGAATGAGACCTCAAAGCCCTCAGCTACTGGGCCAGAAATTTGGACATTCCACGTGTAACCCCAGACAAGACATGCTAGTTCTCTGGGCCTTCACTTCCCCATGTGTGAAATGCAGGAGGGAGACAGGGAAGGATTTGATTCTCTCTAAAGCCCCTTACTAAAAGCTCGAAATTCTGTGATCCTAGGTTCAAATGTTCCCTACCCAGGCCACCCTCTAGGCCTCCTTCAGCACCATGGCCAGAGAGAAGCTAGATGGGGCCAGCAGTCACACAGTACAACTTAGACCTGAAAGATATGCGCTCCACCTTTGCTCGAAGACCACCCCCAGTAAAACCCACTTTTTCTCAACAGCAGTCTAAATCTCTCCTGGCCAAGTGGAACAAATCCAATCACTACCCATTTTGCAGACAGGGAAATCGAGGTCCAAAGTCGGGCTATAAGCAAACACCACTGCAGTTACCTAACAAATCCTCTCAGTCACTCTCTTCACTGTCCCCCATCTGCACTTCTCAGGCTGTCTTCTCGTTTGTATGGAAAAGATCCAGGCTCGTAGAGAGCTATGGGGTGACAGGAAGAGTCTAGGCCTCCACTCTCCCTGGTAGGGCAACAGCTGGTGTGGACAAAGTGTCCACAAGAGGGCGACCAGGATGACTCCAAAGCAGCCTCAGGACTGGCTGCAGGAACTGGGGAAATGGATCCTGGAGCAATCAGACATAATGGCTGGCTAGAGGTGTCTCAGCGCCAGGGGCTATGGCTAGATACAGCAGGTGCAGACTGGGGATCACTGGAAGGATGGAAGAAAGCCATGAACATGTGAGCTGCCCAAGTAGGATGGGCTTCCCTTCCACCCACAAAGAAGCTGCATTGGGGACTTGCCTAAGGGAGTATCAACCAGGTGCAGGTTGGGGATGGATGCCTCCTAAAGCCTATCTCCTCTCAGAGGTTCTTTTCCCCTCGAATTTCTCCTGTCCATCCACACCTCATTACGAACAAGCACCTCCAGCCCAGGAAAGGATGCTTCAGACTGCTTCCCACCCAGGACTGGACCAACAGCATCATTGCTGGGGGCGAAATGATTGAAGAGAGATAGGTCTTGGCAAACTTCACTCCAGATCCCCAAATTCCCCAGGGCAAGTCATGAGCTGAGTGAATCTAAGTTAAGAGCAGCAATACCTCCGACAGGTTTGAGTAGGCCACGGACCCAAGCCAGCTTCGGACGCTTCCCACTCTGCATGACCTCAGCCCCTGCTCAAAGAAGTCAGCTTATCTAGAAGTGCTGAGGCAGGCCTGAATGATCCCTCCTTCACATCCCGGGCAGCACTAACCAGAGCAAAGGAGTAGGGCCATTCTGCACCTCTCCCTACCGCTGGTCTGCAGCCCACCATTGCTCCCAAATCTTTCTCCACTGAACTGCTCCCTGGCCATGACTCTCCCCCATTTCGTGCCTAGATTTCATCATCTAATCAGCCCAATGCTTTAGTCAGTCAGAACAGGTTTGAATCTTGCTCTCCAGGGTTAACTACCCCTCCCAGTCAATAAGCATGCCACATGGGTCCTTTAAAACAATTTCAAATCACACAAGGCCAAGCACTGATGCTTGGGACACATACTGGAGACTCCTGGCCGACCCCATGTGGAATGACTTACGTACTGTCACTGCTGTGGTGGTGATTCCAAAGCCTCGTCATCTCTCCCCTCTTCCTCCAACATGAGATTGCTAAAACCCAGGTAACAGACAGCTCAGGAGCGTGACCCTGACCGCATAGCCTCATTAACGGAGCCAGGCTGCTGGCCTTTCTGGCCATTTACTCACCATTCTTCTACCTGTAGACTGGCTGATCACGTCCAGGTGCCAGTCTTCCCTCTTTAGAAAATGGAGCCATTGTGACCCCTGGCCCATTCCCAAGTTTTGGCCACATCTGCCAACGAGGCATCCAAGGAGGATGTTGCTCTTCAGCATCCTAGGGAGCTAGCAAAGTGCCCCCAACTCCTGGATCAGCTGTTCCCTGACCCATGCAGAGCATTAACTCCCCCCACCCCACCCCCAACCAGTCACTTGGGATCCTTTGTGGGATTTTGTCCCAGAGGAACTTGCAGCCCTGAGCTCTGCTCTCTAGGGCTCTCTGACAGGCCTAAGCCCTGTTTGGGTCTTCAGGCATCCCTGCTGACCTCTCCCCAACCCTGGCTGGCCTCCCTTATTCCATCCCTTTCCTAGCTGGGAAATCACCAAACACACTCCCAAACACTCCAGGATTAACCTCTTCGGTGCTTTGTTTGCCAAGGGGATGTCTACTCCACCGAGTGTAGCCGCTAAACGGGCTGATCCGAGATTGGACACCAGCTCCAGGGTCTGGTGTGCCAGCCTCTACCACCTGGGTCTCCAAAGGCCACAGCCTTGGACACCCTCCCCCACACCCGCACCCCCAGCCACCCAGGGTCCCTTGGCTTCTCCTTAAAAGGAGACCCCACTCCTAGGCCTTCTCTGCTCCTGGCCTTGCCCTCTCCCCCCAGACTCAAGAACCACACAGGGAGGGACAATCCGATGGCTCCATTTATTGTTCCCAACTCCCCCTCCCCCAACCTTGCCTGGGAAAGGCAGACTAGCATGGCTGCCCCACTGGAGGAAGGGGAGGGAATAGAAAAGGGAGAAAGGGAAAAGGACTGAGAGGAGGAAGGGGGTAGAGAACTAAAATAAAATGCTAAATGAGAGAGAAAAGGGACTCATCCTCCTCTTTCCTCCCCCCCTTGGCTCAGGGAGGAGGGGAGAGATTTCTCCCCTTCCCTCGTGGTTCCCCAGAAAATGGGGGAGAGGGGGGTCCTGTCTTGCGTGCTCTCTCTCTCTCACTGTGTCTATCTGTCTTTTGGGCCCAGGGAGGGGTACAGGGCGGAGGGAGGCCCAGCACCAGAGGATCTGCTGTGGCTCCATCCCTCATTCCCACAGACCCCAACTCCTCTATCTTAGACCGTGGGGGAATGTGCCACTCTCTCCCCCTGCCCGCCACCCATCATTCACTATGTCTAACTCCTGCTGAGTGTCTCTTGGTCTGGCTCGATTGCGCTCTTTCTCTCTCTCTTCCAGCCCGAGGAGCCCTTCCCCCCGGGCCCCGCCGCCCCTACCGGGCCCGGCACTCACTACACCGGCCCTCATCCACAACCCCAGCAGCCACATAGTAGTTCTGCCCACAGGCCTGGCACACCAGGGGTGCCCCCACAGCATGGGTCTTCTTGTGTCTCCGCAAGGCGGCCCCCTGGCCGAAGCCCTCCCCGCACTCCACGCAGATGTGGGCAGGCTCCTCCCCGGCTGTGGCCTCTTCCCCGTCCTCTCCCTCCTTCTCCTCCTCCCCATCCCAGCTCCCCAGGCCATGCTGGGCCCGCTGGTGGGCCAGGAGCTCTGAGCCCTGTGTGAAGCCTTTCCCACACTCCACGCACACATAAGGCTTGAGAGTCGGGGCTCGCCGGGGCCGGGGCACCACCCCACCAGCCCCAACTTCCACCTTAATCACCCTCTCTCCCAATTCCCCCTCAGCCCGAGCTCGGCCTGAAGGCAACCCCCCACCATCCCCGGCAGCGGCCATGTCTCCGTCCTCCACCGTGGATCCCCCCATGGAGGCGGCAGCAGCAGCAGCGGCGGCTGCGGCAGCAGCGGCGGCAGCCACCTCGGCCTCTACCTCGGCCACCACCGCGGCTCTGGCTCTGCGGGCAGCCGCCTTGCCCTCAGCAGCCAGCTCGGGGTGCAGCCGCAGATGGCGGGCCAGGCTCTTGGCCTGGCTGAAGCCCCGGCCGCAGCGGGGGCAGACAAAGGGCTTGAGGCCACTGTGGGAACGCCGGTGCTTGGCGAGGCTCTTGCTCTGAGTGAAGCTGCGCCCACACTCGGGGCAGGCATACGGCTTCTCGCCTGTGTGAATGCGCTGATGTTGCATGAGGTTGGAGCTCCAGCTGAAGCGCTTGCCGCACTCGGAGCAGGCATACGGCTTCTCACCCGTGTGGATGCGCCGGTGCTGGACCAGGTGGGAGCTCTGAGAGAAGGTCTTCCCACAGTCGGTGCAGGCGTTGGGCCGCTCACCTGTGTGCGTGCGCTGGTGGCGCGTCAGCTTCGACCAGTGGCTGAAGCTCTTCCCACACTCATTACAGATGTAGGGGGCCGGTGGGCGAGGCCGGCCCCCTGGCCCTGAGGGAGGGATGGGAGGTGGCGGTGGAGAGGGCTTGGGAGGGGGCCAGCTGGGCTCATCCTCATCATCATCCAGGAGAAGGATGTCCACTAGAGGAAGGCAGGAAGGAGGAAGGGAGGTCAGAAGGAGGGGGCCTTAACAAGGGCTAAGGTTCTTTCTGCCTGTCCCCTTAAAGCATGAGTCACACACAAATCAGATCCACAAGGCCCACTGCCATGACCCCGGCAGTCCCAGGAGTCCATGCTCCCAGTGTTACAGAAATGCAGATAGCCCCAGAGAGGCCTTAGGCTTGCCAAGGTCCCATCTAGCGGGCTTGGGGAGCCCTCAGCCCAGTCTCCCTGCAGAGATGTCTCTGTTCAAGGGGGAGAAAAGGGTCCTTCCCATGCAGCAGCACATCCCGCCCCCATCTTCTCTCCTTCAGGCTCCTGGTCCCCAATTCCTTCACCTGCTGCTCCCTGGGCAGGATTCCCAGCCTCCCTACAACAGGATGCTCAATTTTCTAAGTTTCTTGAGTATGAGCCTTTCCCCCCAGCACGGTCAGACCTCATGTGGAGCATAACAGCTGGTTCCAGGAACCATTTTATGAAGGCCCTAGAGAAGAGGCCTGGCCAAAACACCAGAGGAGTCTCCAGTTCTCTGAAGGGAAGGAGCCCCCTGAAACCCCAGGCAGAAGGAGGTGCCAGGGAGCAGAGCTGCCAAAAGAAATCTACCAAGTGGCACAGGCTGCTTGGGGAGGGAATGAATGAGCTTTCCCATCACTGCCAGTCAAGCTGGGGAAACCTGGATCACCCTGGAGCCAGGAACGCAAGTCACCATGAGCTGGCTGCTCCTTCTTGTGAGACCTCAGCCAGCCCAAGGGCCCTTCTTCTGAAGTGTGAGAGGGGGAGGAGGAGGAGGGAGAGGAAGAGGAGGGAGGGGGAGAAGGGAGAGGAAGAGGAGGGAGGGGGAGGGAAGATAAGGAAGAAGAAAAGGGAGGAGGAGAAGGGAGAGGAAGAGGAGAGAAAGAGAACAGGAGGGAGAGGAGGAGGAGGGGGAAGGGAGAGGAAGAGGAAGGAGGGGGAAGGGAGAGGAAGAGGAAGGAGGGGAGAAGAAAGAGAAGGGAGAGGAAGAGGGGAGAGGGGGGGGTGGAAGAGGAAGGAAAGGGAGAGCTGGAGGATGGAGGGGCAGCCGTGGCTGCGGGTCCCCTTGGGGTCCCCGATTCCCCGAGCCCCGTTAGACAGCCACCTGCGGCCCGGCCCGGCGCTGCCCTCAGTCTGTCCCTCCCTCCGGCCCACCCCCACCCCAGCTGGCTGGGAGCTGGTCTGACCCCTTCCCCCGCTCCCCGCTCCCCCTTCCCCGGCCCCCCCAGCCCCTCACCCGGGTGCTCGCGGCTGGCCATCTGCTGCTCCGAGGAGTCCAGGGGCTCCGGGGACCAGTCTTCCTCCCGCAGCTCCATGCCTGGGGCCCAGATCCTGGGGGCGGGGACGGAAGCCAGAGGGACGGTGAGGGGAGAGGAGGATGGGGTCCGAAAGGCACCAGGGAGAGAAACTGAGGCTGCACCCGCGGCGCTGCCCGGGAGGCGGCCCTGGGGCCGTCCTGCAGAGTCAGGGGGAAGGGGGGGGATGGGCACAGGGTGACCTTGGGCCAGTCACTCCACTCTGGAGGACTCAAGTTTCCCTCCGGACCCCGAGGGGAAGGGGGTGAGGCATGAAGCTGGGACCCATCCCGTTCGGGCGGGGCCCAGAGGGGGAACTGAGGCTCGCCCCTCCCCCTCTTGGCCTCAACTTCCCTCTGGAGCCTCAGAAGCAGCTTCCGGTCTCGAGGCCAGGCCTGGCCAGAGGGGGGGAGGGGCAGGGTCACGTGTCACTCCTGCCCCTCCCCTCCCCCAACATCCGCAGGAGGCGAGAACGCGCAGCAGGAGGAGCCCGCTACCTGGGCGCGCGCCCCCGAGCGGGAACGTTGCCCCGCCCCACCCCCCCTCCCCGGGAGCGCGCGGGCGCGGCCCCGAAATGTCCTTCCCTCTCCCCGCGCATGCGCAACCCCGAGGCGTTACCCGCCCCCCCCCACACACCCCCGAAAAGGGGGGGGGGGCCTCCCCGAGGAACGCGCATGCGCGTCCCCAGGCGCTCCCCTCCCCACTCCCCCCCCCTCCCGCTCACCGGCGCGGTTCCTGTTCCTGTCCGTGTAGGTCGGGCTGGGGCTGGACTCCCGGAGCCGCCGCCGCTCCGTCTTCCTCCTTCTCCTCCTCCTCCTCCTCTTCCTCCTCCTGGTCCTCCGGCTTCTTCCTCCTCTTCCTCCTCCTCCTCCTCCTCTTCTTCCCTGACGGCAGCGGCGGCGGCGGCGGCGGCTCCTCGGGGCCCGGGGTCAGGGGGACGGCCGGGCAGACCGGAAGTGACCTTGACGTCACATCCGTTCCCTCCCCAGGCCCCGCCTCCCCCGGTTGCAGGCTCGCGGGCGGCTCCAGGGCTCCGGGACCGTGGCCGCCCGCTCCCCCGCGGGCCCTCGGCGGCAGGTCTGGACCTCGGGCGGCCGAGGAGCTCCGCTCGCCGGTGCGCGGGCGGTGTCCGCGCAGGCCCCGCCCGGCAGCCGTTTCCGCGCCGCTCTAGGACGATGAGTCCTCCCGCCTGGGCGCTCAATGGTCGGGGGCGGAACCGAGTCCGAGGGGGCGGAGCGTCCGCCTCTCCTTGCTCCTCTGTTGGCCCCGCCCCCTCGGCGAGCCGACCTTCCCCCGCGGATACAAAGTATAAGCTGGCGGGGCGGGGCCGTAACCCAGCGGCTACTAAGTAGCTCCCGCCTGACGTCACCCGGCCCGGCGCTGGGCTAGCTGCCCTGGGAGTGCGCGGTGCCCGCCGGGCCAAAGGTCTGGAGGCACGCGATGAGAGACGAACCTGTGTTTTCTCCTGACGCCCTTCCCGTGCTATTAGGCCATGGGCAGGTCTCTGTCCTGGAGTCCTCAGTTTGGCCGCCGTCCTGGGAAAGGAGGGGAGAAGATGGGAACACCAGGGGTGTTGGTTACCTCCTGCCTCATAGCTTCAGGGATCTCGTGGGTGAAATGAGGGCATCCCATTCCGTGGCTCCAGTGCCCCCCTCAGCTCCCAGGCTAAGACCCTGTGACTTGAGGTGGGGACCAGGAAAAGGGGGTAACAGCCTCTACCGGGCAAGGAAAGGCCAGGCCTGGGTGGCCGGAGTGGGGGCTGAGTGGAGAAGACCTGGTCACTGCTGGGTTTGGGAGGGGATGAGGAAAAGAGAACAGTCAAGGACGACCCCAAGATTCTCATGGGGCCGGCGGGGCAGGGAAATTTGGAGGAATAGGGACTTGGGGACAAACATTGGAATTTCTGCCTGGGCGAATGCCTGGAGATGTCTAGGAAATACCCCCCGAAGCTGTCCCACAGGCAGTTGGTAATACAGAGTGTCCCAAAGATTTGGGCGATACCCTATAAAGGGCTGGAGCTGAAGAAGGAGACAGAATTGGGAGTCCTTGACATCAAGGTCCAACTTGAGTCCCTGGGAGTTGATGAGAAGCAGCCCAGGCCAGAGTCTGGGCTGCTGCCTCTCTGTAGTGCCCAGGGAGGGGCAGGCAGCAGGTACAATGGGCCTTCTGAGTCAGGAACACAGACCTGACTTCCCATCTGGCCTCAGATACTTACCAGCTGGGTGACTGACACACCCTCTGTCTACCTCAGTTCCTTCATCTTTAACACAGGGATAATAATAGCACCAGCCTCCCAGAGTGGTCTGAGATCAATTGAGAAAATGAAAAGTGCTTAGGCTCTATCTAAATGCTCGTTGTCTCATTGTCCTTGACGGTGACTGAGGCAAGTCAGGGCCAAGGGAAGGACAAAGGGCCTTCCTGGAGAGGATGGGTGACAGCAGCCAGCTCTTCCGAGAGGAGGAAGAGGAAAAGCTGCACCTGGAGCGAGCAGTGAAGAGGGGGCCAGGCTGCAGGCAGCCTCAGAGCTGAGGTTCCTGCGGCACCATTCACCTCACTGTTTCTTCACACTGGCTTTTGTCAAGTTTTCCAATGAAATCAAAGGTCTGGTTCTTATCCCTCTCCCCTTCCTTTCCAGAAATATCCCTTCCACTTTTCCCTCCCAGAAAGAGGGGGTAAAAACAGTTCTGAAATTAGCCAGGCCTGGCACTGTATGCAGGGTTCCATCCCCATGGTTCACCATCTCAGCAGAAAAGGGGGAGAGAGGAGCCCTCTGGGCTATCTGCTTAGGCCCCTGCACCCCTCATTTGGCACCAGGACATCTCCAGACTTGGCGGCTTCTTACTAGTCTTCCTGCTCTGTTGCTGAGGGCACAGGACTCCTCTATTACATTCAGGTGGCATGTTCCCCAGTCAGTGGGCACCTGCCTTGCTCCTGCTGCTGGCCTCCACCCAAAGGACCACCACACAGATTTCACATACAGTTATTAGATACCCACTGTGCCTAAGACCTGGTCCAGGCAGTGGAGGGGAGAGAGACCAAGTCAAGAAGAAGCATTCTCGGGGGGGGGGGGGGGCAGGCAGACTAGGGGTCAGTCACTAAGTGTCTCTAAACTGCCACAAGTTTCTTGTGGAACTTCAGTGCTCTGGAACCTTTACAAAGGGCTCAAGGAGAAGGAGCTCCAGCCCCTGGACTGGGAACCAAAGTGAGCTGAGAGACAGGAGATATGCTCCCTGGGCCAGACCCTGAAGGGAAACAGGCCACACATATTGTTCACTGAGCTGAGGATTCAAGGAAGGAAATCTAGGCCTGTGCTTTATGCTAAGGGGGCGGGAAGGAGGAAGGAGACTGGCAGGGACTCCAGTGGGGTGTGACACAATGGAGAGGAAGAGTCTGCAGACTTTCGGAAACAGGTAGGGAGCTGGAAACCTGTGCTGGTGGGTAAGGAGGAGAGAGTACCCAGAGCAGAGCCCTTTTGGGAGGAGTGGGCCCCAAGGGGGAGCAGACACCCTCTGCCACTCAACCTGGCAGAGGATGCCCACATGGTGTCTCCTTTTAAGGGCTCCCACTGGCCACTTCTTCAGCTTTCTGCAGCTTATGCTTGGGCTGAGCCCCTCCCACCCTTGTTCTCTCCTAGCTGATCCTGCTAGAGTCCCTCAGATCTTTCCTCCCCCAGCTGCTGAAGCAATGGCCAACTGACCACATCAGCGGAGAGTTAGAGGTGCCTTCAGCTAGGTGTTAAGTCTCAGCCTGCTCACCCCAGATGCTGGAATGGTGAGAGGGGTTCCTGCCCCTCACATCTTGCTGTAGCTTCACAATAATTATCACTTTGTAAAAACTAAATAGGAATTGTTTAAATGGAATTAGAGCACTGGTCACAGACTGTTCTAAACATACCTGGAATAGGGACTCACACTGATACCATTAGACAAGAGATACCCAACCCCTCTGAGTTACCCCTAGACCCTTAAGGGGACGATACAGCAGCCTGGTCCTGAGATTGTAAACCCAAAGCATGCTTGAAATACAATAACATGTGCCAGGCTGTGCTAAGCATGGTAAACAAACCCAAAAACAAAGACAGGAGCTGACACAAAATTAGGGCATGGCCAGGGAGAAGCACTTGGGTCCAGAAAGTCTTATGGATGGTTAGTGAGGCCATCCGGAATATATTGATCCAACCTACACAGAAAACAATGGCCAAGGTGATTTGATCATGGTTCAAGCTACCAGAACTGGAGAGGCTTTCCAGAAAAAATTCCAGGAGAGTCAGTCACCAGTCTGGAGAAGGGGGTCCCAGAGCCTGAGGCCATTCATCTTGGAAGGCAGATAATCAGGGAGGAGGAAAATTATGGAAAGACTGCTGGGGAGGAGGGAGGCAGTGTCTTAAATCTCACCTCTGCCTCCTGGAGCCCCTCCCTTCTTTGGGAGTCCCTTGGCACTGACTCCTGCATGGTCTTTCCCATAGCCCAGCTGCCTTCATCTGGCACTGCTGTGGCTGTGTCCATGGTGTCTCCTCGGCCCTGGAGGGCTCCAGACAGGGCCTCCTCCTCCTCCTCAGCCTTCCATGCTGTCATCGCTTGTTTCCCACCCACTGCCTCGAACTTCTATTTTCTACAGAAAAAAAAAAATTTAGAAAATAGGAAAATGTCCTGAGCCCCAAGTCCTCTCTTTTCTTCCCTACATCCCAAAGCCCCTTGATGCTATCCCATCCCCTCCCCTTCCTTCTGCCCCAGGCTGCCCTCCTGACTCTCCCCAGGACAGAGACACCTCTCCCCACTAAAACTCCCTCCAGCCCTAGACTGCTTTCCCCGCTGGAAATCACTTCTACCCCTAGGGCTTCTCCCTTTGATTGGCTAGATCTTCCCAGAACCTCCATTTTAAGGAGGCCCAGGCCAACCACATCTTCGTTCCTCTCCAAGCTACCTTCCTAACTTTCCCTGATCTCCTGATCTCCCTCTCTGCCATGCTAGGTACCTTCATCCCTCCCCCTTCCTCCTTTGGAAAGGAAGCTCTATTGAGAGCAGGCAGTATCTTTCTATGGGAAAGTAGGTAGCACAGTGAATAGTGTACTGGGCCTGGAGTTGGGAAGATTCATCAAATTCGGCCTCGGACACCGAGCTGTGTGACCCTGGGCAATTCACTTAACCTTGTTTGCCTCAGTTTCCTCATCTGTCAAATGAGCTGGAGAGGGAAATGGCAAACTACTCCAGTATCTTTGCCAAGAAAACCTCAAAGGGGGTCAGGAAGAGTCAGACATGACTGAAACAACTGAACAATGACTACAAAGTATCTTTCTGCTTGTAACTGTATTCTCAGGGCTTAGCACAGTGCATGGCATTTCATAAACTCTCAATGAAAGCTTCTTCACTTCTTTCCATGGTCCTTTCTCCAGGCTCTGATGAAGAAGGAGCCCATTTCTTAACCAGCACCAAGCCTTCAGTGAGTACCCTCAATCCCGAGACTTTCCATCTCCTCCAACAGACACCTCTTTCCTCTTCAGCCTGTGTGAGGTAAATAAGTGAAATGTGAAGACTTCACAGGGGAGGGTGTGTATAATATTCATATCTATATACAGGAGTGTTTAAAAATCAAGACATAGGGAAGGGGAAGATTCTGAGGCTGTGAGAATCTGTTTATTCAGCAGTCAGCCTCTGGGAAAGTTTCTTTTTTTTACTCTGAAACTTTTTGTTCTTTCTTATGGTTCTGGTTTAAAGATTTTGTTCAGTAAGAACAGGGTCATAATGACCTGTTTTCCTCTACTGTAAAGAATGGAGAGGGTTTCCCCTCCCCTTATTCTGTTCTCCCTCAGATTTATAGATGTCACCCCACCTGCAATCATCAACTAAGGGAATGGGAATTGGAGTTTCTGTGCCCTGATTTCCAGGTTCTTTGTTTAGCTTTTTGCGCTTAGATTGTGAGCCTGCCTCCAAGTACATGGTGAGAAGGGTCAGAGGGGGGGGGGAATTCTTTTGTGCCAGGTATAATCATGATGCTTTGCCCTTTCTATTCTGCCTCCTTTGGTGGTTCAGGTCTGTGCTAGTAGAGGATGCCCTATTCTCGTGAGAATTGAATAAAATTTAATTTCTGTTCCCACCTTGAGATGGCTTCTTATTAGTGAGGGTCAAATTACCCCACACAAGCCTCTCCATTTCTGTCTCTCCCACTACTCTACATGCCAAAGTCTCCCCCATCCTTAAAAATCGCTCACCAGATTTTACATAGTACAAGCTAATAAATGCTTAGCGATTGTGTGACTTAAGTCACCACCTTCTCCAATTCTTCAATTCAGTGGATTAAGTGGATCTTGGCTCCCTATTTAGTCTAGGAAGGATCAAACTTGAATTCTTCTCTTTAGCTCAGAAAGCTCTTCCCAACTGGATTCCGGCCTGCTCCTCCAGTCTTACTTCTCTTCCCTTACATTACAGTCCTTCCATCCTGGCACACTATGGTTGTCTCACATACAACATGCTATCTCCCATTTCTGGGCTGTCCACCATGCCTGGAATTCCCCTTCTCTGCCTCTCAGGATCCTTTGTTTCTTTGAAAACTCCCCTCAAGCCCCACCTTCCACAAAATGCCTTTTCTTAGCCCCAGGAGTTAGGCCCTAGTCCTTCTCACCTTCCCAACCAACATGTATTTATTTTCTATGGCACATGCCTGTACATGTTGTCTCTATCAAAAGAATATAAGCTCCTTCAGGGCAGAGACTATTTCATTATTATCTTAGGAATTCCCTGAGCCCAGCACAAAGTACGCACAGAGTGGTAAGCAGGTGTTTTCTCATTAAAGTTGATCAGTTGATGGCCCCAATCCTACCCTCCCCCAAACTCCTTTATTTCTGGTTAGCAGTCTCTGGGCCATCCTCAACTCTTGTTTATTCAAAGTACACAATCAATGATCATGTATCCTTTAAAAACACACACACACATAGATATTTTATTGATCTTTGTTTTCACATCACCTAGATTTACCCCTGTAATTCTCCCCCTCCCAGGGAGCAATCCTATAAAAGAAAGGATTTTTTTCCTTAAAAGAAACAAAAAAGAGGGTGAAAAGAATAAAAAACAATAAAACTTATCAACATATTGAAAAAAATCTGTTTTTATATGCAACACCCTGCATAAAGGCTTCTCACTTCTGTGGAATGAGAGGAGGGCTCTTCTTACATCTCCCCTTCATAATTACCGGTCAAGGGCACCACCACCTTCTGGGTTCTTCAAGCTCCCAACTTGAGTCACCCCTGGACTCCTCACTCTCTTTTGCCCTCCAGATCCAATATGGTGCCAAGGCCTGACATTTCACTCTCCAACATCTCTTGTCATTTCACCTCTGCAACATCTCATTATTTCACTTCTGCAACTTTTCTTGTCCATTTCACCTCTATAAGATCTCTTGTCATTTCACCTCTGCAACATTTCTCCAATGCTCTCCCCTTCCCTCCTCTGACCTTGCCCCCACTTTGGTGCAGGTTCTCAATCCCCTTATGCCTGGTCTATCGCAATAGCTGCTGGGGTGGGGGGACTGGCCTGCCTCAAAGCCCTCCCCTCTTCAATCCATCCTCCACTCAGTTGCTAATGTGAGAATGCCTATGTGCTTTCTCTTTCTCCACCCCACCCCCACTCAGTCAGATTTTTTAGGAATCTGACTCCATCTCTCCCTTTCCTCCCCATTCTCTCTCTCTCTCTCTCTCTCTCTCTCTCTCTCTCTCTTTCTCTACTACTTTTCTGTTTTTCCCCCTTCTTTGCCTCTCATCTCCATCTTTCCCTCTTGTGTCTCTTCTATAATGTCTCTCTCTTCAGAAATACTTGTTCATTAGCTCTTCTGATCAATACAATGGGATCTAAAACAATTCCAAAAGACTCATGATGGAAAATGCTATCCACATCCTGAGAAAGAACTATGGAGTCAGAATGCAGATCGAAGCATACTATTTTCTCTCTCTTTTTTTTTTTTGCTGTTGTTTTTTGTATTTTCTTTCTCAGAGTTTTCCCCTTTTGTCCTCATTCTTCTTTCACAACATGACTAATGTGGAAATATGTTTAATATGATTGTACATATATAGCCTATATCAGATTGTATGCCATCTTGGGGGAGGGGGGAATTTTTTTTTATAAAAGTGAATGTTGATAACTAAAAATAAATTAATTTTTTTAAAAAAGAAACATTTGTTCAAAGGTGAATTGAATGGAAGTTGAGAGGGAGATGGATGCCCTGCTGGGCACTGACAGCATTCAAAGAAAGGAGCCCCAGGACTGTGCTGGGCCTCCAGGGCAGAGAAAGGAAGGAAGGGATGTGGAGAAGTAGAACCCTTGAACTGGGGGTGGTGGTGGGGGTGGGGGGAGTGGCACTAGGAGAAAAGAGTTCAGAAGCCCCGGGCTTGGTACCAAGGAAGGACAGAGAATGGCTGGGCTCTGGGGGAAGTCTGAGAGGGAGGGCACCCTGGGTCAGACAATTGTGTTCCTAAAGTTGACTGTGTCACCACCCTACTCAAGAACCTGCCATAGCTCCCTCTTGCCTCTAGAACCAAGTACAAATGCCTTGATTTAGCTTTTAAAGATCTCTACAGCCCCAAGGCATAATTATTTCCCTTCTCGCCTTCTTCCAGCTAAATGGGCTATATTCAGGAGGCAGCTAGGGCAGGCAGTGGATAGGAGCACAAGGAGGGAAGTCCTCTTACAGATGGGGAAACTGAGGAACGGAGGAGTCAAGTAACATGCCCAGGGTCACAGGCTAGTATCTGAGGTAAGTTTGAACTCAGGTGTTCCTATTTCCAGGTCCTACATCAGTCAGCTGCCAAATAGGAAGGAGGCCTAGGTCCTGTTCTGAGCAGCTGGAGGGGCGGGGCAGCATGTGTGGTATTAAGGAAGACTAGCACCTCACCCGTCTGCGGCACTCACCAACGTCCGCCTCTCACCTGCGGCATGTCCATCGACCATACCCTCTCTGCAGATGGCTAAAGCAGGTTGAGGATAACCGAAAGGCCTCAAAGGGTCAGTGAGTCCGGAGGGATCTTCCCCCAGCAGAATGGGCAGATGAGAACAATCTGTTCCAATGGTCACGAAGGCAGCCAAAGCAGGCACCATCCAGCACTTAGGGCTTGGGCAGACCCCCTGCATCCCAGGCCATGGCCAGCCGTCCTGACTTTTGTCCTGCCACTTGATGACTCTGGAGGAGGCAATGAGGCTGAGGATTTTGTGCAGCTCTGCCTCATTTCAAATCAATTCGAGGCAGGTCAAGATGACGATGACAGAGCAGGCTGGGAAAGGCCAAGAAAGGCAAAGGCCTGGGAAGGTGTTTCCATCAAGATGGATGGAGACAGAGAATCTGCAAGGAAGCGCCATGGGAACCTCACCTCTCCTAAATCCCTGACAATGGGCATTGCCTCTTGAAAACCTTCAGAGACGGGGAGTTGACTACCAACAAAGGAGTCCCGGTTAGCCAATGGACAGCTCTAACTGTTGAAAAGTGTTTCCTTCCATTGGGACTGAGGATGAGAGGAAAAGGGAGTTCTTTTAGCTCTGGGGCTCCTTGGGAGATGGGATGGGGCCCAGAAGATAGGGGAGGGTTTGGCCACAGAGCATAGAAGATGAGTTCTCCCCCGGAACCCCAAAGAAGGATGAGGGGGTAAGCAGTCATTGCCTAATGTAAAATGGAAGGTCCCCAGCTAGTCTTCCTCCTCTCTCACTTCAGGGTTATCTAGGAAAAACAAGGGGCATCCACTGCCCCACCCACACCTCCAGAGCCCCAGGCTTCTATGACTGATCCTTGTCCTGGTCAGGGTCAGGCCTCAGTGTACCCATTGCCACTTACCCTCCCTCCACCTGCGTGCCATCCCTCTGTCATGTGTCCTTCCCTCTGGCTCAGCGGGCTCTCCTCCTGTCCTGCCCGGCCCGTCCAGGTGGTGGCTGCCAGCTCCAGGTGCCATCTCCGCAGTCTGCTCCCTCTATACTACCACTGTCCCATGCCATCCCATCATCTCAGCTTGCCCCAACCAGAGGGCCCTGGCAAGCTCCCCCAAGTAATGATGGCCTGGTGGCTTCCCAGGAGAGGAGCACAGAACAAGGCTTGTCCCTCTTCCTCCTCGTCCTGGGGACAGCCTGGCACATACTGGGACACAGAATCCTCCTCTCCCCACTTTCTCATATGGCATGGCTCTGGGGCTAGCCACCAATCACTCTCCAGCTTGTCTGTATTTTCCCCCATCAGGGGTACGCGGTCTCCCTGGAGCAGGCCCTCTCACAGCCCCGCCCCCCCAGCCAGGTCCCTTCCTTGGTGCTTGGATCCTCCCTCCTCTGACGTCCACGGAGGACCCAGGGGAGAAAAGAGAGATCTCTCTCCCAGCACCCACAACATGGCACTGCCTACACTGCCCCCATCTCCCCTCCTCAGCACCTGGGTCCTGGTTGTCGCCCCTCTCTCCATTCCTGAATACCTTCAAGCCTCAGTTTAAATCCTGCCCTTCCTGGCCCCCGACCCCCACCCCGTGTCCTCCCTCCCCTCTCCCCGCCCCCCCCCCGTCACGTGGTTTCCCTGTCAGGATGGGCGCTGCAGCAGGACAGGGACCTGCCTGGCCTTTTTTTGTCTTTCTCTGTATCCCCTGCACTCAGGGCACGACTGGCACAATAGGCGCTAAATAAATGCTTGCTGACCGAAGAACTGAGATAATCCAACCTCTGCATCTGACAAAACAGGAAACTGAAGCACAAAGCGGGGCAGGGCCTGACCCCAATTGCCTGGTCCGAAAGGCCAGGACCACAGGCTCTGCCCCGGCAGAGATCGACGGGCGGGCCTCAGCTCAGGCCCAAAGTCAAGGCTGAGCGAGCCCAGGCCAGGAGGTGGGAAAGGGGCCCTGGACAGAGAGGGCGAGGCCTCATAGACTGCGGTGCCTGCCCGCCAGCCCTAGGCAACATGGGGGTCACAGCAGGATCAGGGTTGGGAGGCCCACCGGGCTCCCCGCCCCTCCCCCTCGGTTTTCTTAGCCACCTCAGCCCCCTTCTTGAGGGGGCGGGGGAGACTGGGTGTAGTAGGGAGAACGACCACTCTCGCAGCCTCTGATTGGCTAGGACTTCGAGCGCCGCTGCCCCCGATTAGTCCAGGGCAGGGCCAGGCCCCGCCCCACTCTCGTCTCTCCTCTACAGCGGAATCACCCAGGGGCCCCAGCTTCCGGCGGAGCCACCTCCTCCCCTCCCTCTCTTCCTCCCACTCCGGTCACCACGGCAACCGCCCCTCCCTCCCGAGCCCCGCGGCGCGCGCCTGCGCCCTCACCAGCCTCCCGGCCCCCTGCCTTTCCCGGCCCCCGAGTCGTGCGCCTGCGTACTCCTCCGCATTCCACAGCTCCCCGCCTCTCGCTTGCGGACGGCCTATGGGTAGTCGGGCCGCCGCGCGAGGATTTCTGGGAAGTGTAGTTCTTGCAAGGAACTGGGCACACCGTGCCGCAAAGGCTGCCGGGACATGGAGTCCTCGGTGTGCTTGTGCGCATGTGCCGGAGGCTGAGGGGGCTTTCGGGGGCGCGCGGGCGGGCGGGGGGCCCAGCGGTGGACACGGACACGGGCACGGGCGTGGGCCCCGACACCGAGTCGGGCGCGGGCTCAGAGGGAAGTGGGCGGACGGACAGACGTGCCCGCGGTGAGCGACCTGGGGGGCAAAGGGGGGTAGAGACAAAGGGGAGGGGGCGGGGCGGCAAGGGAGGAGACCCCCCCCCCGCCTTTCGGACCCCGGACCCTCCTCCTCTCCCCTCTGCCCCGCCCCACACTCTCCCCTCCACCCCCCTCCATCTGCCCCTCCCCCTTCGATACTCCTCTCGTCTCCTCTGTCCCTCCCCCTTTGTTTCCCCTCCCCCTTTGTTCCCCCTCCCCTTTTACTCCCTCACCCCATCTGCCCCGACCTCTTCCCTTCTACCCTTCCCCCTTGTATCTGCCTCTCCCCCATCACCCCGCCCCCTCTGCCCCTCCCCCCTCTGCCTCCTTCGGTTCCCTCCCCTTCCCCTCCCCCACCCCTCCCTCTCTGCCTCTCCCAGTTTTTCCACCTCTCTGCCCCTCCCCCTTCCACCTGCCCTTCCTCCTTCCCCACCCCTCCCCCCATCTCTCCCTGCCCCTCCCCCCTCTGCTCCTTTCCCTACTCCCCCCCCCCCCCCCCGACCCCTCCTCCGCTATTCCTCTGAAGCCCCCCAGTTCCCTCTTGATCTTCCCTTCCCCCGTCTTCTTTTTCCATATACTCTGTTCCCTCCCCCAGGCTCAGTGTAAACTGAGGTCTTGGGTTCCAATTCCAGCCCCATACTTAGTAGCTGTGTGAACCCGAGCCTCAGTTTCCTTATCTGTAAGGATCCAAGCCTTTCCCGATCTGGATCCCGATCCCATATTTTCCGGCCCAGACCCCCAGCGGTGGGGGAGGGGCCCTAAGCTGGGAGGGAGGCCGAGGAGAGCAGGGGAAGGGGGGAGCCAGGGCCCGGGGGTGCCTGGGGGACCCCCAAGTTCGGGGCTTTGGCCACTAACGGCAACCTCTTCCCGCAGGCTTCGGCTGCTGCAGCGGCCCGATGGAGGTCACGCCCCCCCTGCTGCCCCCCCAGGGGGCCCCCGTGAAGCAGGAAGCCCGTGCCGCTGAGGCCTTGGCCCCCGACTCCCCGTGGTGCCGCTTTCGCCACTTCCACCTGGGGGATGCCCCCGGCCCCCGAGAAGCCCTGGGCCTGCTGCGGGCCCTGTGCCGGGACTGGCTGCGCCCCGAGATCCACACCAAGGAGCAGATGCTGGAGCTGCTGGTGCTCGAGCAGTTCCTGAGCGCCCTGCCCGCCGAGATCCAGGCCTGGGTTCGGGGCCGCAGGCCCGAGACTGGCGAGGAGGCGGTCAGCTTGCTGGAGGAGCTGTGGGTGAGCCAGGGCCAGGAGGGCCTCAGCTTCCTGTGGCCCTTGTCCAGAGCTTTTCCTCAGCCTGGTGCGGGCGGCCAGGCCGGGCTTCATCCCTGGCCTCTTCAGTGGCCCAGGGTTTGCTTGTTTCTGCTTCCCAGACGGAGGAGGGAGGGAGGCTGGGGAGGACACAGACATAGCACCACCCCCAGAGAGGCTGTCTGTCTCATCTCCTTGGGGTGACCCCAATGCTCGCATCAGAAGCAGCCTGGCAGGGGAGCCCAGACTGAGGACCCGAGGTGTTGTGCAGGTCGGGGGTGATCATTCTGGCTCTAGGCCATAGAAGCCTTTGGAAGACACAGGCCCCAAAGAAGACAAGGGGCTGGATGTTGTGTGGAGGACACCTGGGCCCCGGCCTTGGGGAGATTCTGGGCGCCACTTACAGGGACCAGTTTGGACCCTGTCCTTGGCCAGGCCTAGGTGCTCTCCTTCCTGCCATCTGCCTTCTATTCCCTGGCCCTCCTGCCCCTCCCTCCCCCTCCTCCCCTCTTTCCTCTCCTCCTTTCCCCCTTCCCCCTTCCATTTTCCACCTCTCTTCCACCCCTCTGCCGCCTCCTCTCCCTTTCCCCCACCTCCCACCCCCCACCCGCCACCTTTACCTCCATGATTCCGCCTTCCCTAGTTGTGTCAGGGGCTGGAAAACTGTTGGGTTCTTGAGGAGGTGGGATCCTTCTCTTGACTGATCACAGCCAGTCCCTTCCCCAGACTTTGGTTGCTCCTGAGTCAGAAGGGCCCCTCTTGTGGGAGGAGGGAAGGGGTCTCTTTCCTTCATTGAGATCCTCCCTAAGCTTCTCCTTTGGAGGGGAGCCCAGGGCTGCCCTGAGGGCCTAAGGCTGCTGCCGTTGAGCTGAGTGGCCTCTGGTGACTCGCAGGGGTGTGCTGCTCCCTACTGCTCCCCTCTACACAGCGCCTGCCCATAGTGCCTTGGTGGGAGTCTGGTTTTGCTAGATGTCTCTTGATGGACACATCATTTTCCAGATAGAAGATGAGCTGGAGGTCAGGGTAGATTTCATTTTTTCTCTGTGACTCAGGGCTTAGTACATGATAATAAATGCTTGTTGACTGATCTAACCTGATTTCTGGCCCACTTTGAACTCTGGGCAAAGCACAGTGCTAAGGACCAGGGCACGGAGTCCAGTTCCCCAGTCCATCTGGTGACCATCCTCTCTGTGGCCCTCCCCCCAGAGGGACTCCAGGGCCATCATCCCTGCTGTCCAGAACTGATCCCAGCCCTCTGCTCTTGGACACTGGGCCTCTGGATATCCCCTGCTGAGCTGTGCCAAGCTCTCCAGCCAGGCCCAAGTCTTACATTTCTCTCCATTCAATTTGGTCTCATTTAGAGTTGGCTTATTGTCCCAGCCTGCCCTCATTGGGTCTCAGCCTCATTCTGTCATCCAGGGCTTGAGCTATCTCTCCCAGCTTTGTGGCCTCCACAGATGTGATGAGTGAGCCTGGGCCTCTGCCCAGGGAAGGCAGGGGTCCATTCTCTTGCCATTCCCCACCACTGACCAGAAGCGCTTTGTATCAGCTCCAGCTGGCTTGGCCAGAGCCTGGGGCCTCCTTTGAAGGGGGCCAGCATTTGATTCCCTTGGCCTTACCTCTCTGCAATGTCACCTCAGTGTTAATTGGGTTTGTCCTCGCTTCCCCAGCATTCCCTCCTTCATTGCCTCTTGAATGTCTGGCTTTCAAGGCTATCCTTAGTTTGGCACCTTTTCTCAGTCTCTTTCTGCCTCTTCAGCCTCATCTCCCTCCCTTCCCCCTCCCTGCTTAGTTGGAGCCGGCTTGGGGCTGCAGAGCTGTCCTGTTCCCTCTCGGCTCGCTGCTTCCCTTCCTAGTGGGTAAGCTTTATAGTTCTCAGACACAGAGCCCATCGGTGACCTTCCACCCAGGCTGTCCCTGGCACCCCTACATGGCACCCCCCCCCCACATTCTGCACATGCAGGATTTTCTGCCTGGGGGTCTTCGCCCCTCACTAGACTGGAAGCTCCCTGAGGCCAGGGCCCCTGTCTTTGTAAAGTTTTTGAATGAGTTTTTGTTGCTGTCTTTTGTTTCTGTTTCACCAGGATGAGTGCCCATCTCCATTATAAAACTTTGAAAGGTGATCAATTGAGAGAGAGAGAGCCTGCTGTGTGGTCCTGGCTCTCCCTGGCCTGCCTTGCCTCCCAGGCTCCTCTCTTGGATGCCCAAGGAGGCAGATGCTGCATTTTTCCCGCTTCCTTCCCTCCCTCCTTCCTGCTGCTGTGCACACAGAAGCTGTTTGGTGGCACATGCTCAAGCTTGCCTGCTTTCTCTTTGTCACTTGTGTAGGCCCAGGGCTGTAAAAGGGACAGAATCTCTTTCCATTTTGAAAATTTTGTGATCTTGACATGTGCAGGCTGGTTTCTGCTGGACGGCACTGGCCCTTACCCAGCCTCCCTGGGCTTCTCTCTCTCTGTCCCTGCCCTGGGATGGGATCTCTCCTGCAGCAGACACAGCCCCAGCTGTCTGGGCTGGACTGGACTGGGAGGTGAGAGGCCCAGACTGGAGTCACAGTTTGGTTCCTTTCACTGCAAAAGGACTTTGCAAAGACCTTCCTGCTCTGCCCCCCATCCTCATGTTCCCCCTTCTATGCAATAACAGTTTGGACTTGGTCCTCAAAGTCCCTTCAGCCTCTGAGGCAGATGTCAGGATTCGGGGAATGCCTGGGGGTTCATGAAGAACAACAGAACCGGCCACCTTAACTCTGGCAGATGCTCAGGATTGCTTTGGTCTTGCTGGTGGGGAAGTCCTTTCCCTGCCCTGGGCCTTCATTTCTTCCTGTTTAAAACCCAATCATGGCTTGGGGGCCAGGCCATTTTGGAACAGGGTCACTACCCTCAGGGAGCCAACAGTTCAGGAGCGGGACTAAGGCCCAGTGGGTGTAAGAACCACCACCCACTCCAGGGTTCCACCCATGTTGTCTCAAGTCATCCCCCTCCTTCCTTGGGCCAGCAAGGGTGTAGCAGGATCCTTGAGCATGGAGCCCAAATCCTTGGTTCTCTTCCAGGCTTGAGGGTGGGAGAGGAGGGGGGTCACTGGAGAGTGTGGATGGCCTGGCCCATAGGAGGCATCACATGAAGGCCCTGGAAGTGAACTCCAGGCCTCCCTCCTGCCAGCTCAGCCACATCTCCGTACTGTCTGGGGCCCAGCTCCAAGCTCCCTCCTCAAGGACCACAGGCCTCTGTGAGAGTTGCCCTCCTGCCTTGTGGGTCCTTTCTTTTCTTCTTGGAGTGGGGTACTGCGCCCTGGCAGGGTGCCAGGGTTGGAAGCCCCCAGGTGAGCTCAGCCTCGTCTCTCCCAGTGCCTTCCTTCTCTTCCTCATTTCCCTTCTACTTGGGTCACCCCTGCTGCTCTTCCCCTCCAGTTGTCCTCCTCCTGGAGCCCTTCTCAAGGCAGACTTTTTCTTCTCAGTGCTTTACCGTCGTCTCTGGACTCTTCATCTGGAGAATTCTTCATGTAGCAAACACTCCGGTCTGTGGAGCAGACCTCTTCTGCACGAGGCTCACGAAAGAGGCTTCAGCGTAGACACTGTCCCGCCCGAGCTGCCCCAAATGTAACCTTGGGCCTTCCTTGCAGTTCAGAAGCCCCCAGATCGCCCCTGTTGTCCACTGTTGGGCCAGACTGGACAACTAGCCTACTGTGTCTGGGCTTTCTGACCTCCAGGCTCCCAAGAGGGCATTTTAATTGGGCTTCAAAGCCCAACCTGGGGATAGAATGAACAGGTAAAAATGGAAAGGGGGGTTGTCTCAGGAGTCAGCACCAGATCATTTCATAGAGGAGAGAAGCCTGTCCTTTGGTGGGAGTATAGTGTGGCTATAAGGTTAGGGCAGCCCTCCAGGGGTGGCGGGGAAGCTGCTGGGCTTCCTACCCCCCACCTCCAGTCATGAGGGGGCTACTTTGGCAGCTCTTTTGGGTAGACATAGGGAAGTTGTGTCAGGCTTCTGAGGTGGGTTCTGGCCCCATTTGTAAGATTGCTTCCCCAGGCAGAGGTCCCTTCTATGGTCAAGGGAGCTCAGGGAGGCTGATGTGGATGCTGGTATAGACAGAGCTGTTGTGGGAAAAGTTTTCTCCGGAACACAGCACTCAGTAGAGTAGTGAGCTCTCCAGTTAGAGGTCACATGCTATGGGAACGAATGGGGGGTGGGGATGTGGGGTTGCGGTCCCTGCCCTCCACGGGCTCCCCGTCTGATGGTTGAAGGTCTCAGCTGCAAGTCCTGGGACAAGGGTCCCGAGCAGGAACAGGGCAAAGGACTTGAGGCCATCCAGTGGCTCCTCCATAAGGGCTCCTCCCCAGGATGAGGATTGGTTGTATCCCCATTTTCCAGATCAGGACATTGTGGGCCAGGCATGTTTGCCTGGGTTGGGGCAGGAGACCTAGTCAGGGAGAAGGCCATGTCCCAGAGTGGGCAAAACCCTCCTGGAATGCATCATCCTCAGAGGGCTAGGGACAGACAGAAAAGGTCTGTGAGGGCCAGTGCTGGCCCGGGACCCTGCCATCTCCCTGCAGGGCCAAGGCCCCATCGCCCTTCCCTGCAAAGTGAGAATAAGCATCTTTGTGCTCCCTCCCTTGGGGGGGGGTGGTGGGGAGCAGGGCTCTGGGGAATGAGGAGCTGCTATCACTGTATCATCACGCTTCGATCCTCCTCCTCAGGCCTTCCTAACCAGCACCAGCTGCCGGCTTTCATGTGGCTTGGGAGAGCATGGATTCTCATCATCTTGTTTTGCTGTGGGTTGAACTAGGGGGTGGGTAGCAAGGCCCTCGACATGGATGAGTCTGGGGTAGAGGTGGAGCTAGGACCCAGGTCCTTCTGTCATCTCCCCCTGCCCCACCCCATCCCCGTGGCTGTAAATCATTAAAGTCCTCAGGTGTGAGGGAGGGAGCCTTTTAACAGTGCCTGAGTTGACCCTTCCAACCTCCGAAACCCCCTTTGCTGGGGAAGGCATAGCCATGCCTCCAAACGATCGCTTATTAATCAGACTTTCGAACCATTTCAGGGGCCAGTAACGTCCCAGGATCGGCCCCAGGAGCTCAGAGGACAGCGAGAGATGACGGGTGCCGCTGGAATCCCCACTGGGAAAGAAGATGGTGGGATGATGTCACTAGGTGAGAAGCAGCCCCTCCCCCCTCCACAGGGAGTCCCGAATCTTGGGGGAAGTAGACTCAGACCATCCCCTTACAGAAGCTTGATGGTGAAGGGGAAGGGTGAGCCTGACCCTCATTCAAACCAGACAGACACCTTGCCCCAACCCTACCTGGTCCATTGGGCCTCTCCTTAGTCCTGTCTTCATCACTTTTCCCATTCCTACCTTGACAGAAACCCCAACTCCCCAGCTGGGAAGTTAGCCCTCTCCCTGACCCTGTCTTGGGCTCAGCCACAGACAGTTGTCCTTCCCAGCGTGAAGCCTGTCACCAGTCCTGATGCCACCTCGACCTCCATGCTGTGTGCAGCCCCAAAGCTGAGCTCTGTTCTCCTATCAGGGCCCTCCCCTCATCTGTAGTATATCCTCCAGCTTCTGTTCAGGTGACCTCCTCCCTGGCCACCAGGATCCCATTCCTGGGCCTGGTGTGAGCCCTGCTATCAGTAACTCCTAAGAGGAGCCTGGTTCCAGTCAGTCTGTCTTCCCTCCCTTTCCCAGAGGTCATGGCTGGTTCTGGATGCCACTGAGGATGTTTACCTTGGAAAAGAAAAAGCTGGCAGAGAGGGGAGTGTCAAGACCAGGAACAGTGGCTGCGGGTGTCCTCCTAGCCACACTTGACTGATACTGACCAGGCCATGTGGGGATCCTCATGGAGGGGAGAATTGGACCAAATGGCCCCTTCTTGATGGTCATTAAATTGACCAGCATTTATTAAGCGCTGCCTCCATCCCTGGCACCAACCCCCTGTGGACGGTGACAAGGAGGAGAATATATAAGACATCTTGTAGACAGCCTTGCCCAAGGTATTTGGCATTAGACCTAGGCCAGGACCCCAGGGCCTCCAACCCCAAACTGGACCCTTTCCCTCACACCAAGTCTGGGGCCTGGTCATTCTGTTGCAGGTGGCCCAAAGCCAGGAAGTTGTGGTAAGCTTCCAGAAAGATAAGGGCATTGGGGTGAAGCTCACAAGGTCAGGCTGATGTTTGGGTTTAAGAAATACAGGCCAAGCCACATTTACAAAGACAAAAGTAAAAGGCCTTGTCCTCCAAGAGCTTATGCTGTCTGCGCTGATGCTGTATGTATGACAGTTAGGACAGAGGACTTGGAGAGGGACGGTCCTATTTTCAGAGAGTGGCTGGAAAGGCAGGTAGGAGCCATAGTCAGGAACAAGGTGGGGGAAGAGCCATTGGGTCTTAGCAGGCAGCCAGCTGATGAGCAGCCCATAAGGCTGGCAGGCTTCAGAGGTATCACACTGGAAAAGAGGAAAGACACACTGGAAAAGAGTAGACATGCTAGGAAGATGGCAGAGAGTGTTGGGAGCCCCTTGGGAAAGGGCCCAGAGGAATCTGCCTCAGGTCTCTCGCTCCCCAGCCATTCTCCATCCAGCCACCACACAGATTTTCCCTAAAGGGTCCTTGGGAAGGCCTCTGGGCTCAGAGGCTGCCAGGGATCCTTAGGAAGACCTCTGGGCTGGGGAGCTGCTGGGGGTCCTTGGGAAGGCCTCTGGGATGGGGGCTGCCAGAGGTCCGCAGGAAGGCCTCCAGGCTGGGGAGCTGCTGGGGGGTCCTTGGAGATAGGGAGCTACAGGGGTCCTCGGGAAGGCCTCTGGGCTGAGGGCCTGCCAGGGGTCCATAGGAAGGCCTCCAGGCTGGGGAGGCAGGCCCTTGGAGCATCCCTAGAGGGCCCATACCTAGAAGACTCCCTCAGGTACAGAGCATCAAGGACCTCCCAGCTATGTGGTCCAGCACCCAGGGACCCTGTAACAACAGTGTTACTAGCAGCTGCTGTGTAGGTGTAAGGCCAATAACACGAGCACTCAGGAGGGCTGCTAGCCCAGGTTCTTGGATCTGCTTTTCTAAGGAAAGGAACTTTAAGGGGTTTACAGTCTCACTTTAATTAAATTTACATATATCATCCACTTAGTTCAGGGGGAAAAGTCAGCACCCTGAACTTCAGAGAAAATGCAAGCAGAAATTGTAATAACAGCAAATAACACAAATCAGTAGACAGGATTTCTAACTTTCTGTCCATAGCAATACATACATAGTTTCCAGAGAGAAGCACCAACATCTGGGTTTTCAAAGCCAGGGAGCTACCCAGAGTCTCGTCTGGCCAAATCACAGGAAGTCTTCCAATTAGTGAACCCCCAAGCAAAATGCTAACCTCAGAGTACATAGACATTTCTTCAGGGTCAGCCCAAAGAGGGCCTCACAACCATGTGGCTCAGATTCATGTGACTTAGGCTTTCTTGTGACTTAAGTAGGTCATCAAAGACTCTTGATTCAAACAAAGGCAAGACTCAGTCAAAGGTATTTGATTGCCTTAGGGCTGAGAAGTAGTCCAAAAGAAAAAACAACCAAAAATCCCACCCTGCCATCACAGACCCCCATCCCCATCCCCTCCACCACAGTGCTTAGTATTAGGGGAGCCTTCACCAGTGTCCAGTTTTAGTCAGATTATGCCTCCAGTGGCCAAGGCCAGCCCCTCAAGTCCTTGTAGATGGAAATCGTGCTCCAGGCCAGTGGGGTCCGGTTTCTTGAACTGACCCTCACCTGGCATGGACTCAAGGCCCTTCCCTCTTCTGGTTGCCCTCCTCTGATCATTTTCCTTTTTAAATGGTGCTACAGGCAGCCACATATAGACAAGCTCTCTACAGGCTAAGTAGGAGATAACCCATCAAAGGAAGGCTCTAGAATTAAGGGGAGTTGAGGAAGGCTTCCTGGAGAAGGTGGGGGGCCGGAGTCCTCCCAGCCAGGGGAACAGCCAGAGAAAATGCCCAGGGTCGGGAGATGGAGGGTCTTGTTGATGGAACAGTCTGGAGGCTGGTGTCACTGGATCGGATCCATAGTGGGGAGTCAGGCATGGAAAGGCTGGAAAGGTGGGAGGGGACACCCTTTGGAGGGCTCTGAATGCCAGGCAGAGCATTTTGTATTGGATCCTGGGTGATAGGGAGCCACAGGACAGGTGCGGGGGGGTGGGGTTGACATGGTCAGATGGGGGCTTTAGGGAAAATCCATGTGGTGGCTGGATGGAGAATGGCTGGGGGGCAAAACCTGGGGCAGGCAGACCTGGCTTCTGCCGTAGTGTGAGGGGATGAGGGTCTGCACCAGGGTGGGGGCAGGGGCAGGGGCAGAGGAGAGAAGGGGTGAATTGGGGAGAAGATATGGAGCTGAGATCAACAGGCCTTGGCACCACGTTGGGTCTGGGCATGGGAGCAAGTGTGGTGGCCATGGGGTTGCCCTGGACAGTGCAGGAAAGAGGATGATCTGGAGCTGCCCGGGCCCTCTCCCCATCTTCCCATCTCCCCCTGTGGAGTCTGAGACCTTCATCCAGGCCTTCCCCCTCACCCCTGGTCCACGTGACCTGTTCTCAGCTTTCAGTCATCCCTGCTTCCCTTTCTGCAGCATCTGCTTGGTGCCAGGATTGCCAGCAGCTCTCCTCACCTGTCCCTCTGCCCCCTCACCGCCCCCCCCCTTTCTTTAGCTGTCCCTCTCTCTTCGTGGTCCCTCTCCCATTTTCCATGATTTGGGTAATCTGTCCATGGGTGCACAGGCTGGCTGTTTCAACCCCAAGGGCAGAGTTTGCTTGGCCTTCTAACTTCCCGCCCCCACTGGTCTTGGCTCCCAGGCCATCACCAGTTTTGTCCTTTGTGGCTCAGAGGAGGAAGGCAGAGGCAGAGTTAAGTAGCTACTCCTGACCCTCAGGCCTTTGTCACAAATATGCCATGTCCCAAAGCTGGGCATCTGTACGCAGTGGGGTTGGGGGGCTCTTCAGACGAATCTTGTTTTTCTTCCTCATGGGTCTTGTGTCCCTTGTGTTTTCTCAAGGGTCACCCTGGTGTCGTTTGAGTCCGGGGCAGAACTCAGAGCACGGTGGGGGGTACGAGGGTCTGAGTTCCTGGTCCCCTCCCCACGTAAGGTTGTAACATGGGCTCCTCTGCCCTCAACCCTCCCTTCTTCTGCCCTCCACACCTGGTCCTAACTCTGTGTCTCTGCTCCAGCAGGAGGGGAGCCGCCTTCTGGGGCCATGAGTGTGAACGCCGTCCCGGCCCCTGGAGCCTCCTCAGAGCTGCCTCGCCCCTACAAGCAGGAGCCTGGCAGCCCCCCGCCCCTGCCGTCGCTGCCCTCCTGCCTGCCCTGCTTCCTGGGCCCGGCAGCGACCGTGGTGGCCACACCCGCCTCCTGCCTCGAGTGTGGCAAGGCTTTCCTCAAGCCTGCCCACTTGCTGAGACACCGGCAAAGCCACTCTGGTGAGAAGCCCCATGCATGCCCAGAGTGTGGAAAGGCCTTCCGCCGTAAGGAGCACCTGAGACGGCACCGGGGCACCCACCCGGGCCCGCCCCCAGGGACTGGACCCACGCCCCCCCTGGGGCTGTGTACTGGACCCCGCCCGGCCCGAGAGAAGCCACATGCCTGCCGCGACTGTGGCAAGACCTTCTACTGGCGGGAGCACCTGGTGAGGCACCACAAGACGCACTCTGGGGCACGGCCCTATGCTTGCTGGCAGTGCGGCAAGGGCTTTGGGCGGCGAGAGCATGTGCTGCGCCACCAGCGCACCCACGGGCGGCCCCCGGCCCCCTCTGGCCCGGGCGCGGCTGGGGGCGGGCCCTTTGCTCCGTGGCCTGTGGGATAGGGCACCTGCTGCCCGCCTGGCCATGGGCCACTGCCGGCCACTCCCTTCTCCTCCAACACCCCAGCCCATCCCCCAGATGGAGCCCACTCTCAGGAGGCAAGGAGAGAGCCCCAGATGTTTGGGCTGACAAGGAGGGGGTGGGAGAAAGGGCCTGAGAAGAGAAGGCTGAGGCACAGGGACCCTGCTGGTGGAGGCCAGAGGCCCAGAGCTGGACTTGGCTGTGCCCGGGAGGTCGGGCCAGGACAGGAGGCAGTCACCCTTGGCCTTTCCTCACAAGCTGTGAGCGGACACCTGCCCCCTACCCCGCCCCCAAATAGGATTTGAAGCCAAGAACACAATAAAATCATTGAAGCTGTGTGTAAAAGGCCAAGTTCAGAGTCAGGCCCTGTCTTGGGCCTCCAAGGGAAGGGTCAGGTGTAAGAGGGGGCGGGCAGGGAGGGGAGCTGGAAGCTTCAGCCTGATTATGGCACGGAAGGCCCACCAGAAATTCTCCTCCCTGGCCAGCAGCTGGGCCCCCTCAGGCCTAAGTGCATGGCCCCAGTTTGGGGTCAGAAGATCTGCCCTTTCTGGTCTGTGCCCAGGAGAAGGCTACAGGGGCCTTGGCCTGGCCCTGTAAATGGCTCGGGTGGAGGCACAAGGCAGCCTCATCCCATTTGGAGGGATTGTTAACATTGGGCGAGAGGGTCTCAAAAGTTTTCTTTAAAGTCTGAAACTTGGGTTTTTTTAAAAACAATTTTTCAAGTAGAAAATGAGAAAGTGATATGGGGCCAGCGGTTTGAAAAAGCTTTGGTTGTTGTAGCGGATGGCTCAATACATGGATGCCCATCATGATACAGCAGCCGAGAGACAGAAAACAAATTGTGGATGGCCCGTGGATGAGGACCCGAGCGGCCTGGAGCATCGGGTGCCTGGCTGGCAGCTCCACACCAAGCCCTGGGCTCCTCGCTGCCTGCTGGGAGCCGCCCCATTGTGGGCGCCTGCCTGTTTGGACATGTTGTAAGGTCACACTGGGAGGCTGCTTTACACAGAGTGATTTTATCTTTGATAATCCTTCGTTATTTTACAGATGAGGAAATGGAGGCAGACAGCCAAAGTGACTCCCTGGGGTCACACGGCTAGAAAGTGTTGGAAGCTGGATTTGAACTCAGGTCTCCCCGACTACAGGCTCAGTGCTGTTGAATGTGCCAGCCACTACACATGCGTCTAGTCCCATTTTACTGGGGCTCCCGCCCTCAGGAGTCCTGGAGTTCGGTGCATGTGGATAACAGGGTGAAAAGAGGAATGTAGTTCAGGGCAAGATTTAAAGCAGTGTAAACGCAAAGAACAGCCACTACCCAGGCTCACCCTGCTTCTTTGTATCAAGCCAAAAGTAGCATTCTTAAGGGAAGGGAAAGGCAGCCACCAGCATTTCTTCAGCCCAGGTTTCTGTGGAATCAGCCCACTGCCACGTTTCAGCATAACCAGGTCTCCCCGCTTCTTTCCTTCTTTATCGCTCACCTCTTCTTTAACCTAAAGCATATCCCTCCCCTGGCCTCCACTGCCCAAACACTGTCCCTAAGGGTGCCGTGGGACTCTGTCACAGTCTAGCATTCAGACAGCCTCTCAGACCCAGAAGGGGACAGTAGTGCCTGGGGCCTGGCTGAGAGTGGAGGTTAGGGATGACCAGGAGCCTGGCACGTGGTCCACCCTCCTGGAAGGCGTTCAGTTAGGTCCTGGGAACCCTGCTGCACATATTGGCTGACCATTTCAAGTTCACTGTCTCCTCTCTTTTATTGGCTATACAGAACATTAGATTTTCCCTAGATAAAATCACCTTTTGAACTCCACCTGATTAAATTCCATACAGTAAGGGGGCTGTCACTCTCAATTGGGGACTCTAAACGCTGTCCTTGACTAAGCTTTGCCCTCTGTTGATCAGGTCTGACTGCCTTTGGTCAGCTGCCTGTTGGAAAGGCATCTACTGTCTGGACTGCCAAGACCAGGAGTGCCCTTGGGTTTTATACTTGCCACAAAGATACACACTGTTTCACCCAGGAATCAACGTATTGATAGGAAACTGGGCGAGTACTTCATGACCCAAAGGGCAGAAAAGGGGAAATGGTGGGAGGAGGGAGGAGACAAAGGAAGATGACTAACAATGATGGTACCCAAGGCTCGCTATCTCTTCCAAGGGAGGTCAGAATCTGGCTCACCGGCTTCCTTTCAATCTCACCCCTGCTTCTGTAATTGGGCCCTCCAATGCTGATGTCAACAGACACCCCTTTGTCCCAGCTCATTGGCTTCAGCTTCAGGGACCTTCACTTGGTCTCATCTGCCCCCACAAGGACGGTCATGTCTGTGGATCCAGAAGCCAGAGGTTCCTGTCGCCGACGACAGCCACCTTGTCCACACAATCTATCCTGTGCCTGACTGCTTGGGCCTGTTGTCCACTCTCATCACCCCCAGACTCTCTGAGGTCTGGCCTTTCCATGTTCCCCCCACCCCGCATCTAAGCACCCAAAGGCTCTTGGAGGGAGCCACTCCACAGACTGATGTCTCCTTGTGGGTACAGCTGATATTTCTAGAGAACTTTCCAAAGTCTTTCCTCAGCCTGGTAAGCATTGAATGAGTATGCTTCCCACTGGAATGTGGGAAGTGGATGCCAGGAGCATTTTCACCCCATTTCACAGATGAGCACATCACCTCTGAGAGGTTCAGTGAGTGACCTGGGCTGGTCCCCCAGCTAGCAAGGGGTGGGCCTGAGGTTGGCACCCAGGCTTTCCTGGTGCCAAGGCCAGGACTTTAGCTGCTAAAGAAAGTGTGGTCTGGGACCACGAGTGACACTCTCCAGGGCACAAGGTTAAAACTTTCCATGATAATACTAAGATGTTTTGATTTCTAATACAGTAAATGTCAATAGACATAACCCACATAAAAACTCTTGGGGAGGTGGGTCCTCAATAATTTTTAGGAGTGTAAAAGCGTTCTGAGAGCAAAAAGGTTGGGGACCTCTCTAAACCTACTACTTATCAATCAGGGCTTCATTGCTGCCCAGAACACCTTTTCTTCCTTAATTGATTCTCTGCCTTCCCAGTGCTCCTTTTGCTCTCCCCCTTCCCCTTCCCTTTTATCCAGGAGCCTCACTTCCTCCTGCACCGATGGAAAAGACGTCATCCACTGGACAGCCTCCTTCCTGCCTTTGGATCGAAGGGGGCCACTCTGCCATCCCCCCTTTCCTCCTCTCTGGTCTCTAGTCAGGAGCTGTCCCTTTTCCTTTCCAACTCCAGCCTGTCCACTAATGCCCTTGACCGTGTTCTCAGCTTGCCATGTCTTCTTTGCCCTCATAGTCCAGACCCTCCCATAGAACTGTGCCTTAGAGTGGGATACCAGGGAAGGGCTTCTGTGTTCTGTTGGGGTCCCCTTGGGGGAATGTAGGTGCTACATGGCTGCTACCTGATGCTGCTGAGATTTCCCAGGTCTACCGGGAGATAGCAGGGGTTTGGGAAGCAGGCCACAGTGCCTGGAAGGATGATTTTTAGGGACCGTGGTTTTAGCAGGAGGGAGGATGTAGAAAGTATGAACTGGCCTCCCTTGGCCTTTGGAGACCCCTCCCTACAGATGTGTGCACATCTCTCTGGACACCCTTGAGAGGTCAGGGACATCTCTGGAATGGAGGGTGGGAAATCTGCCCAGGGTTCCTGCTGACCCATTCTCATGTCATGGAGAATGAGTGGCTACCCAAAGCACTGGGGATGGGAGGGTCAAAGTCCTCTGGGTGTCTGTCTCAACCTTACTCTTGACCTTGGTCCTTCAAAGAGGATCTGATGGTTTACAAAGATGACAGATTTGGTGAAGTGGAGAGCTGGTCTCCACACAGAGAAGGTCCTGGAGTGAAGCCAGCTGATCTGAATAGCCCCAGAGAAGGCCCTGAGCCCAGCGGTGGGAGGAGTAAGAGCCAGTGGCAGGATCCCTCAGGTGGAGCTGCCCCATGTAGTGCCAGTGACCCCGGGCAGGAGCAACCCCTGTAAGGCATCTGTGCTGAGCAGGAAGACACCTCAACAACCATCTAGCCAATCAAACAATCATCAAGCATTGAGTAAGCACCTACTGTGTGCTAAGCAGTGCCCTGGGCACTGTAGATACAGATACAAACCCTTGCCCTCAAGAAGCTTTCATTCTAATGGGGAGGCAACAAGTCCCCATATAAATATTGGGAGAATAAATTTTAAAAAACCACCCAGTACTTAAATGCAAATTAGTCTGGGAGGAAGCTCACAACTAACAGGCAAGGAGATCTGGGAGGGTTTCATGGAGGGGGCACTTGCAGGAAGTGAGGGAGTCTGTGAAGTACAGGTGAGGAGGGAGGGCATTCCTGGCATCTAGTCTTGCCAGTGGAAAGGCATGGAGACGTAAAACCTACATTGAAGTCTTTGCAATTTCTCTGTATTTTTTCCAGTTCTGCCCGCTGAGGCCAAGGTCTCCCTCCTCTACAGGAAAGCCCTTCACCTATTTAAAAACAGCTTTCACATCCCCCAAGTCTTCTCTTCCCCAGTCTCCACAATCCCAGCTCCTTCAATTGACTCTCATTTGACATGGACTCAAGGACCTTCACTGTCCTTACTACCCCAACTCATCAGTGACCTTCCTAGACCTCTAGATGTTGTTAGAGCAGGGCACCAGACCAGCTGTCCCCTCTCTACCTCATCCTCTCTCAAAATAGCAGGGATTCCTCTGCTTTTCGCTCCAGAAGGGTTGGTCCTGGATGTCCTCCACTCCTCGTCCAGGGGTCAATGTTACTGCTCAAGACTGGCCATGCAGATTTTCCTTGGCAGGAGCCCCTTGAGTACCCAGGGCATATGGCTCCTTGGAGAGATTGTGGGAATGTGGGCAGGGTGTTATCATGAGAAAGCAAACAAGAAAAGGTAAGAGCAAAGCCCTTGGTCAGGTACCCTAGTTAGCAAAAGAAATGCACGATCTATAAGAAAGGCCGTGGGCTGTGACTGTCACATTGTCAGGAAGTCTGAGATGGTTGTAAAGGTCTTATCCAACTGCTTGGAAAGCAAGGTATAGAAGACCCCTACCAGTATGGATTCAGTATGTAATGACCTCACTGTGTGTTCAATTTTTGTATATCTTCCACAACTAAGTGACTAACTATGGTCAAAGCAAAGACAGGGTCTCTCTTCCATGAGAGAAGGGGAAGGGGTTCAGGAATGCCCCTCCATACTCTAGGTTACCACCAAGGAACTGTCAGTGTCAGAGAGAAGAGGACATATTGAAGAGATGCTGCAGAGGTGAAATGGACCACAGATGCTGCAGTGGTGAAATGGACCAGAGATGCTGCAGAGGTGAAATCCACCAGAGATACTGCAGAGGTGAAATCCACCAGAGATGCTGCAGAGGTGAAATCCACCAGAGATGCTGCAGAGGTGAAATCCACCAGAGATGCTGCAGAACTGAAACAGGCCAGAGATGGTGCAGAAGTGAAATGGACCAGAGATGCTGCAGAAGTGAAATCAACAGGCTTTGGCACCATATTGGATCTGAGGAGTTAGAGAGTGAGGTGTCTGGGATGACCTCTAGGTTGGGAACCTGAGGGAGGGTGGGGCCCTCTACAATAATGAGGAAAGGGGTGGGGGCTGGGGGAAAGATAATGAGCTCAGTTTGGGACATGTTGAGTTTAAGAGGTCTATAGAACATCTTGTTCAAAATGTCCAGTAGGCAAGGATGGTTGGATGTATGGACCAAGTAAGAGTTTTTTGAGGATGGTCAAGACATGGACCAGGGCAGCTAGGTGGGACAGTGGATAGAGTGCTGGGCCTGAAGTCAGGAAGACTCGTATTCCCGAGTTCAAATCAGATACTTATTAGCCATATGACCCTGGGCAAGTCACTTAGAACCTTTGCCTCAGTTTCTGCGTTGGTCAAATGAGCTGGAGAAGGAAATGGTAAACCACTGCAGTATCTTTGCCAAGAAAACCCCAAATGGGGTCATGAAGAGTTGGACACAATTCAAATGACTGAACAACAACAACACAACAAGGCATGGATATGATTGTAGGCAATAAAGAGGGAGAGATGGAGGATTGATCAGAAAGTAGGGATGACAGGAGTTTAGAATCCAGCATATCAACCTGGCCCTGGGGGCCTCACTCTCAGCCCTCCATGTAGTTAGCCTCCCCTTGGGGAGGAATGTCAGCTCCCTTGTGGTGCCTGCCACACACTAAGCCACTGGATAAAGGCCATTTTAGTCTTTTCTGGTACCTCCCATGATTTCTTCCTTCCTTTTTCTTCTTCTGAATTCCCATGGGTTTCCCCTTCTCTTCTCCTTGTTTGTAAAGAAGAGCATTTGGATACTCTTACTCTGAATGGTATATGGACCCTCTCAGAGGGCAGAGGATCTGGGAGTCTGTAAGTGATTGGGTCATCCCTGGGGCTTGCAAACTTGGCCTCGGCCAGACAGGGTGTCAGAGGGTTAGTCTCCAGTGGCGGTGTCTTCTAAGAAGGACATTGAAGCATCTTGAGGATCTTGGAGGTATGGAAGGACAGTGATAGGAGAAGGGGTTTTAAATAGCAGACAGGTGACCCTGCCCCAGGCCTTGAAATCCCAGCATGGAATCAGCCTAGGTTTGAGTCTCAGGACTCCCCCAAGATTGACAAAATTGGGAGAGATGGGGATGGGGGTGGGAAAGAAGAGAGGGAGGCAGAAAAATAGCCCAATCTAGGTGCAGTGTCTGGAAAATACTAATAGCTTGCATTTTTATCACCCTTAAGGTCGACAAAGGGCTTTACATAGGCTTTTTCATTTCAAAACCCTTTTTAATGAAAGCTGAACTAGAAGGGGATGGACTGCCCAGGTAGGGAGGTGGGGGCTTCCTTCCTGATGTGCTAAGTTCTCTCATTCTGAGAGTCCAGGATCTCAAAGGCTCTGATGCTATGGTTCCCTCCTGTGGAGAGGCTCCAGGGGTCTGTGGGGAACAAACATGGTGGGTGGAATTTGATGGACTTTCAGATCCATGGGATCAAGACCTGTGACAGAGCCCACAAAGTGGATGATCACAGAAGCCTAGCTCCCAGAAGGAGGCCTCTGGGAATGTGGAAGAGGACAGTCTAGACACCGAGATGAGGAAGTCAAAGAGTGCTGGAGGGCTTGGGCTGGAGAAAACAGGCACCACGGGGAACATGGCAGCTGCCTTCCAGCGTTAAAAGCAGGACCAGCTTTATTCTTCCTGGCCCAGAGGGCAGAGGTAGGAGCCGAGGTGGTGGAAGCCTTTTCGTGTTGGGGTCTTTTATAAAGAAATGCTTCCTACTGTCCCAAAATGGAGTGGGCTACCTGGGCAGGATCTGGCCTTTCTTGCTCTGGAGCTTTTCCCATGGCAGATGGATGATCATTTCTGGGGGATTGCAGAGAAGGGCATCCTAGGACAGAGATGGGCTGGACTAGGGGACTGTTGAGGTCTTTCTGAGGCCAAGATTATGACTGATCATGCCACAGACAGTGCAGGCAGAGGGGGTGGAGCTGGACAGGGATCTGTGCTTCACCTTCATAGAATCCAAGTCATAGCCTCATAGCACCTCAGAGCCAGAGGGACCCCCGGGTCCATCTCACCCAACATCAATAGGAGGCATCTTCCAGCCTTGCTGACCAGTGGCCTGTCATCACTGGGGTGGCAGCTCATCCCTTTGAGGCTCTACTAACTTGCTGGGGAATGTTTGCATTCAGCTCCAATATGCTTCCCTGAGGCTTCTTCCCACTGTCCCCCTCCTGCCCTCTGAGGACAAGGAAGGAGACAACCACAGTGAATTGTCCAAGTGGGATCTACCCGATTTCTTCAATCAATCCTCCCAAAGCCTGCTGAGCCAAGCTGAATACAGTGCTCCCCTGGGAAACAATACAGCTGATTTTAGGGATCCCCTTCAGAGGCCCTGGACTGTAAGTGAGGGAAACCCTGGGCCTCATACAGAGTAGGGCTCAGCACAGTCAGATTCTGCCCCTTGTAAAGGGTTCTCCAGGGATCCAGGAGAAATGCACCTAACTGTACCCAGGGTTTGGTACTTTTTAAAATTTTACTCTGATTATGAGCCATAGGCACTGAGGACTGGGCCCTCAGATACTAAGAAAGGAAAAAGCAAAGTCCTTGCCTTAAAGGAGCCCCCATTCTATTGGAGGAGACAACACATAAATACCTGGGTTCGGACAAGATGCACAGGCTCAGAAAGATCATCTCAGAGGGAAGTCACCAGTAGTGGGGCGGAGGCATGGAGGGGGCCAAAGAAGAGCTGTCTGTTGAAGGAGGTGAAGGGGAGAAGGAAGACCATTCCAGGCATAGAGAAAGCCTGAACAGTGGTCCAGAGACAGCAGACAGATGCCATCTTCAAGGGGTAGAGGGAACCCCAGTTTAAGAAGACTGAAGAGTAGGAAGATGTCAGGTTGTGAAGGGCTTTAAAAGCAAGAGAACAGTTTGTATTTGATCTTGGATATGATAGGGAACAACCGGCATTTCTTGAGTAGGGGCATGACCTGGGCCGACCTGGTAAGATCAATTAGACTTCTGAGCGGAGGATGGACTGGAGTGGGGAGAGACTGAAGGCAGGCAGACCTTGCAGCTATAACAGCAGCTATTGCAGGAGTCCAGGCATGAGGTGAGGAGGGTTTGCACTAGGGTGGGAGTTACATTAATGGAGAGGATGTATAAAAGATGTGAAGCTAGAGAAGGTAGCTCTTTCCCACTCGTTCCTACAGGTGACAAACCTCAAAGTCAATGTCCTGAGGGGATCAAAGAGCTGATGCTTGTGCCCGTCCTGGGCTCCCCTAAAAGAGTGTCATAGTAGAGATCCAGCTGGAAAGAGCCTGCTAATACCCGACTAAGTCAGAGGCAGCTGCCCATCAACAAGTAGGCTCAGGGTTCCAGTGGATCAACTTACGCAGAAGAGAAGTTTCATCCTGGGAAGAGCCCAGTCACAGCCCGGGGACCAAGGAACCTGCCCGGCTTCGTACTGATCTGCCTGCACTAGCCAAACAGCCTCCAAGCTTGGGGCAGGAAGATCAGAGCTTTGTGAGGACTCTCCAGAGAAAGAAAGGGCAGTTCTAGAATTGTATGTTCCTTCCATGTATGCTTCCTCCTGACCTTTGGGCTTTGTGCCTGCTTATACCACAAGGGCTCCTTCCACATGTACTTGTGGAAGAGGAAGTGCCCAGTTTTGAGGGAAATGCTTTAACATTTGAGAAAATGCCTTGTGTAAAAAGCTATCTGAGTAAAGACTTTCCCTGGTGGAATGGGTGGATAAGAAGAATTTGTTCCAACGGCCATGAAGGCAACTGAAGGAGGCGCTGTGGAGTGCTGAGAGCTCAAGAAGACATTGAAGACGCCAGCGTCACCCACTGTATAGTGGGCCATCGACGGTTGTCCTGACTTCTGTCCTGCCACTGGACTGTGATGACTCTGGAAGACAGAGTGAGACTGGGGCCTTTGTGCAACTCTGTCTCACTTAGATCCAATTTACGCACAAGTCAAGCCGTCACCCGTGATGTCATTGATCCTCTTCAAAAGCGAAGGACAAACAATACCAACCAGTGCATTGGGGAGCGTGGGTCCAGAGGGGCTGCTGCATGTATAAACAACAACAAAATACCCTCAATGGCAGAATGGGAAAGTGTTGGAAAGAGGGGCAGATGGGGCAAAGGATTCTGCATTTTAGACTGGCCATAAACCTTGGTTTACGGCCCTAAATCTTCTGACCAAAAACCAACCAGCTGAATTGAACTGCATTTCCCTGCAACCCTGAGTGAAAGTCCCTATACCCCACCCAAATCACCCGACTTTAAAACAGGGATGGGCAAAGTGACCCAAGAGTCAGATTCAGCCTTCTGCCTCATTTGGTGAGGCCTGAGAGCTAAGCATGATTTTTACATTTTAAAATACAACTTTATTTTAAAATGTAATAGCCATTCTTAGCTCATGGGTAGTAAAAACCAAACATGTGGTGGGCCAGATTTGGTCCATGGACCATAATTTGCCAATCCCTGCTTTCAAATAGGGAATTAAAGGTTTTCAGAGTTGAAAGGGCTCTCAGTGGCCATCCAACCCAACCCAGGTATGGAGAAGGATCTTCACCACCTCCCACCATTCCTGCAGCTTGCTGAAAATGGAATGTTCTAGAGCACACCCCATTCTCCCATTGGTGCATTGCTTCTGGAGCCTCCATTCTGTGAGGGGGCCTGGGCCAACCTATCTTTGTTCCCTCCCAGCTCCACTCCTGACTTCAAAATCATGTCTCAGTTGCTGTCTTATCTGGAACTTCCACCAGTGCCTGGGGCCTCCTCTACCTGGCACATCTTACCCATCAGTCAGTCAGTCAATAAACATTTATTTAATAGGCAACTACTATGTTCTAGACCCTGTGCTAAGTGCCTCCCAGACCTGTTTCTTGCTTACCATGGAATAATCCTCCTTTCTCCCACTGGCAAGTTCTTCTTAAAGCTTTCCTTTACAATTATTTTGTATGCATTTATATATCTATAGGTTTTCTCTCCCATAGAGTGTAAATTTCTTAAGAATAGGGATAGTTTTGTTTTTGTCTTAGTTTACTTAGCATGTAAAACCTGGTACAAAGAAGGCATTTAATAAATGCTCATTGGGGCAGCTAGGTGGCGCAGTGAGTAGAGCACCGGCCCTGGAGTCAGGAGGACCTGAGTTCAAATACGACCTCAGACACTTGACACGTGTACTAGCTGTGTGACCTTGGGCAAGTCACTTAACCCCGATTGCCCTGCCCCCCCCCAAATAAATCCTCATTGATTGATTAATTGTGTGTCTTTGTTTTTTAAACTTGGACTTTTCTTCAGAGAAGAATTGGATTTTATCAACCAGTATATTTTAAAATCTATTTTCAATACTTTAGTGTAATTATTTTGTATTATTTCCCATTTCTTAATATTCATGGTAGATAATTGTCATATTTTTATGGGAAAATTATGATAATTAAATTCATTTTACGTATCTTTTCTTCAAAGTCTATTTTGGCTTGACCAGAATTTGTGTTCATCCAAAATTGTCTTTTTCTTCTGCTTTGTTAAATTTTCTTCTACTTCTGTATTTTTTAGTCCCAATTTGATAGTCTCTTTTATTGAGACACCATACTATCTTGGCAAAATTTTCCATCATATATTTTCAATTGCTTACTCTTGTTTGTCTTATTCCTTTCCTCTTTTGTTCATTTCTTCTTTTAAAAGTTTTATTTATTTTTAAACTGTTCTAAAGATTCTTGCTGTCATCACATGATTTCTCGGGGAGCTGCAGGATTCATTATCTTGTTCTCTTTTTCATTGGTTTGTTTTTGTTTGTTTGGCTGGTAGATGGATCTCTTTTTTTTAAAGCACATCATTCACCCATTTTACTGGAATCTTTTTAGGAATACTTTTTTTTTTCATTTTTTCTTTTTCATGAGTTGTACTATGGGTTTATGTGCTTGAGGACTGGCCTTCTCTCTTGGCCAGTTCAGCTTTTCGTCTTCACCTTTTGGCTACAATTCCTGATGGTTTTGACCAACCCTTCCATTTCCATGGTGTGCCCATATACTTTCCCATGCCTTGGACCCTTAGCCTCCTTGAGTACCACAGCTGAGCTCCCTTTCCCTCTCTCTGGCTTTGTGGCTATGTCTCCCCCACTACCCCTGCCCTCATCCACAATTGTGTCCTCTTTCTATTTAGGCTACTTCTTATAAGCATGAGATGCTTCCACAGTGTGTGTGTGCTCTTACTAGTCTTTGGACAAGGTTTTCTCACTGAGAACACTAACAGTTGAGTTAATATTTAGACTACTTTGGAATTATTAGTCAATCAATCCATAAACATTTAGTAAACACCTACTATGTGACAGGCACTGTGTGAAGCACTAGATTAGGTGATCTGAAACCCCCTATTTGTCCTTCCTATCACTTCCCACTTGGTGATGAACTCTTTGGCAATGACAGACCCCAACAGAAGAAAAATACAAATGGCCCCCAGTCCCCTGTGATCACCCCCTTTTGCTTCTACATTGATGGTGACAGAATAACAGAGAAAGGGGGCGGAGGGAGCTAAGAATGACACCATCTTTCTACAACCTATAATCTTGCTGGTTTGAGAGTGAGAACATTGTCTAATGACCAACGAGTAGATTACTGCAGGAGAAGGGGGGTTATCTCAATATTGGCACTCTCATTATACATGAAACTGGAAGACAGAGAGAAATTTGTTCATGGTTCTCCTGACCAAGGCAAATGAGTTTGTAGCTTTCGTCATGAGCCCAAAGGCAAAAGAATCATCATTTGATGGGATCCTCTGAATGGCCATTAAGAGCTTGATGTCTACTTAGAAAGTCTCTGTTGGGGGCCACTAGGATTTGCCTTGCACTGTGTTGGTGCCTGGGATGAAAGCAGACATTAACACAAAGTTGGGAGGGATCTCCATCACTTTGGACAGTCTGGAAAAAAGGGATGAATTCAATTAAACAAAACTTTATTTATCCTCATTATGGGTTAGAGGCAGCTAGATGGTGGGATTGGAGTCAGGAAGATTTGAGTCATGACCCTAGACAAGTCAGTTAGCCTCTCATGTCCTAAGTTTTCCTATCTGTAAAATGGGCACATGTCCTAGGGTGAAAGATCACATTAGATGATCCTTGTGAAGCCCTTGGCAAACCTTAGAATACCTTCTACCTATATGCTAGCTATCATCATTATTATTTGATACTGGGGGCACATACTTGATGGAATGTTATATGGAAGAGGGAATAGACTTGTTATACTTATTATTACTATCAGCACTGTGAATAGGAAGAAGATTCCTCCCAACAATGAGCTTGGTGGTTCAACTGAACAGTATTAAGACTTTCCCACAGATAGCACTCCATGCTCATCTTGGCCCTGAAGAAGGACTTAGGGAAGATTGGATGGGGACATGGGAGCTGATGAGGTTTGGGCCTTCTTGGCCCTTTAGTGTGCTCTTACCAGTTTGGGTCTCTACCCATGTTTGGCACAGAATGGCTCCCTCTGGGATCTGGACCTTGAGCTGGATCAAGCTGAAGATCTCTATCATCCAACTTCTTCCTGGTTAGGGAAGAGAAGAATGGATGGGTCTTCATCATACCTCATTGTCACCTAAATTGTGGGAATCATCTTGCTTATCTATAGATCAGATAATCATGGCATTTGTATCTGGAAAAGACCTTAGAGATCAACCTCTCATTTTAAAGACAGAGAAACTGAGACCCAAAGCAATGAACTGAGTTTCCCAAGGCAACATAACCTGTTCTTATTAGAGCCAGGATTGGAACCCAGGTCTTCCTGATACCAAACCCAGCACAGCATATTGCCACTTCATGTAGAATGTGTCCTATAATCTCAGGGTAGTTATACATTCATATGAGGCAAATGTGAATAACCATATATGTGCCTGCTCTTATTATGTGAAACCCATGCCTTTTATTAGTGCTATCATCATCATCACCATAACCATCATCATTGTCATCACCATCACCACCACCATCATCATCATTACCATCACCATCATCATCGTCATCACCACCACCACCACCACCACCATCATCACCACCACCACCACCACAATCATCATCATCATCACCACCATCATCATCATTACCACCACCACCATCACTACCACTACTACCATCATCATCATCACCACCACCACCACCATCACCACCACCACTACCATCATCATCATCACCACCATCATCATCATTACCATCACCAGCATCATCGTCACCACCACCACCACCACCATCATCATCACCACCACCATCACCACCACCACCATCATCATCAATGCCATCATTATCATCACTATCATTCTCCTCATCATCAACATCCCCATGCTCTTTATCATCCTCATTGACAGTGATGGAAGGTGGAGGAGGAACTTTAACCTAGCACAGGATTTTGCCCATCAGTCAGTCTGTCAATAAGGATTTATTAGGTGTCTATTATATGACAGGGCAGTTAGATAGAGTGCCAGGCCTGAAATCAGGAAGACTCATCCTCCTGAGTTCAAATCTAACCTCAGACACTTGCTAGTTATGTGACCCTGGGCAAGTCACTTGACTCTGCTTGTCTCAGTTTTGCCATCTGTCAAATGAGCTGGAGAAGGAAATGGCAAACCACTCCAGTATCTTTGCCAAGAAAACCCCAAATGGGGTCATGGAGAGTCAGATATAACAACAACAATTGTGTGAGAGATATCATGCCAATGATATGATGATCATGATACTAAACTACCACCTGACAGAGAGGTGACGCCATCTGGGTACCTTTGGCCAATATATCATTTTCTTATACAGTTTTTGGAGATTTTTCCTAGTGATACAGCTATGGTTTCTTGGCATAAAGTACATAAATATGAAATTGGCCTCTGCCTGGAGGGGTCAAAAGTGTCCTTATCTCGAAGTAATACATATGGGATGCTTCCTAATAAGAAAGGTAGAGTCCAGCTTGCATTGGAGAGGAAGGTGATAGAGCTGGTCAATTCATTAGCCAGTTAACAAGCATTAATTAAACACTAACGATTCACACTTTGGCGGGATTATGCTAAACACTGAGGAAACAGAAGTGAACCGGTCTTCAGCCTCAAGGAGCTTCCTCTTAATAAGGGACACAGGATTCTGTGACTTCATTTATGACTATCGTTATGCTCTCCTGGAAGGTTGATGCTTAAACCTCATCAGAACATAAAGCAGTTTTAGGGACAATGACTCAATATTTTACAATTCACCTGAGCTCTGCACTGTCCACCTCATGGTGGATGACTTCTAGCATACCAGGCAAGGGCTTTGTTCGTGGCTCTTGCTAGTGGCTTTCTGGTCTAACAATGCTGGGGCAGCTACTAGCCAGCACTGACCAAAGCACCCTGAACATATGAGCTCAGATTCATGAGGTCACCTCCAAACCTAGACACATTCTTCTTGAGGTTAGTATTCATTCACATGCTCAGGAAAGGAAATACAAGGTAGAAAGGAAACTGAAGCCCAGGCACAAACTCATCTAGCTGATTCCCTTTGCTCTAGCTGCCATGGCCTCATGGCCACATGGTGGCCAGTGTAGGAGACAGGGCAAGCCATCCCTCCTTCCACTCTTCTCAGGAAGTGTCCCCAATCATTCTGACATTTATAGCTGGAAAGAAAGTGAGTGTTGAGGTTGGGACAACTGCTAATTAAATATCTGATGAATCATTAGTTCTTCTGTTCAGTGGCCAATAGCAAGGCTGCCTCATCATTTCAAAGTCCAAGTCTTTTCAGTGCTAAGCTATATGGCCAGAAGGGTCAAGAGGTGTATCATTTCCAGAGGATCCATGTGTGGAGTCACCTTGTCCTTGGAGTCTCTGGAAGTTTCCAGGGAAGCTCTGGTCACATGATCCACAGAATGGCCTCCATTGGTCAATGCAATTCCTGTAATCCTTTTCCCCTAAATGCCCCATGTTTCTTCCCCAGAGGCACATCAGCCCCTTTCCTGTAAAACAAAATCCTAACCCCAGTCTCTGATTCTACTGTGATTTAATAGTATGATTTATGGTATCAGAAACCTATTAACTTCTATTAACTATAACCAGCATTTCCAATTGCCTTTTCTTACAAATTAATTCTAATAATTTCTCTTCAGACATTTCTTCCTTAATTAACAGATAAAGAATTTCCCCTCAGATGAATGTACCTGTTTGAAGGCAGAGCAGTGAATAGATTGACAGTGGCTTTGGAGCATTGTGGTCCATCAGCTCATCTGCATCGGACTATTTTTAGAGTTTTGAAGTTTACAACTGAGAATTATAAATCAGATAACTGTTTGGGGACTATGGCTGTTTGGTTCATACCTGACAGAAAGACGGGTTTCTTTGTTGTTACCTCCTGAGGTAAAGAGGAACCAGGAGGTTCTGACTCTAGGTATACTGAGAAGATAAGGCACCAAGCAAGAATCTTTGATGCTGTAGGGAGAAGCAGGCAGGTGAGCTGAGCATCAGAACAGTCACGAGAAACAGGGACTCTAGAGGACAAGGAAGATTTCCTCAGTGGACACAGCTAACTCTTTAGCTGGTTTGATGGGAGCCTGCTGATTGGGAGAAAGGCATTACTTTGCTAGAGAAAGGCTAGGTTTTCACCCATTAGACTCTGAGCTTCTTGAGAGCCGAGATTGATAGGGTTTTTTGGCCTTTCTTTGTCTCTCCAGGGCACAGCCCCTGATACATAGTAGGTGCTTAATAAATGATTGTTGACAGAGTGGGCCTGGAGATCACAAAGTCCTCAAAAGGTAGGGTTGTGCATCCCCACCCTCTTCAAGGAGTAGTTAATGCATCATGCAGCTTGGGAGGAATTCTGACCCAGGCCCATGGACCAGCATGCTCCACCCAGCCTTGCCCCTATCCCAGCCACCTAGAGGAGGAACAACTGTAGCAGCAGAGTGGGGACAACCTAGACCCCACCCAACACTCTCCGCCACACCCCTTGGAGAGAGGCACTACTTCCCTGTGTTTCTTCTTGATACTGTATCCCTAATTGGAACAGAAACTAACCAAGCTCCCACCTCCCTCTCTTTCATCCTAATTCTCTTTAGCTAATCTCACCCACCCCTTATACTGTGCCCTCTGGAATCCTATTCCATAATGAATAAATATTCCTCTATCCTGGTCGTTCCATCTACCAGCCTTCACTGAGATCTGGATTCCCCTGGCAACACCGTATTTCTGGCCATCCTCTCTGAGTATGGGCTGAATCTTTTCTCAAGGTACTGGCCTCTAGAGGGGAGTTGGAATAAAGATATACTGAGTGGGTGATGTGGGCCTAGAGCTCAGAAGCTAGAGTGGGAGTGGGTATGGAGACTTGAAAGCCATCTTCAGATAGGAACTAACAAAGCTATTAATCAAAAGGGAGTGTAGTAAAAGAAGAGAAGAAGCTCTAGGACAGTCAGTCAGTCAACAAACATTGCTCAAGCATCTGCTAGTTGCTGGACAAGGTGCCTGTAAGCACTGGGGATACAAAAAGAGGGGAAAGACTGTCCCTGCCCTCAAGGAGTTAATTATCTAATGGAGGAGACAACCACTGCATAAATATGTACAGTCAGTACACAAGATAAATAGGACGACCCTTGGGTGCACAGCCACAAGCAGAGGGAGGGATATGCATGATGAGCCAGCCAAGGAGATGGAGGGATGGCTAGGAGAGAGGTGTGGCAAAGGTGGGTGGGTCTACAGCGTTCAGGGGTTGGTGGGGTGGAGAATGGGGACGAGGAGAGAACAGAAACAAAGGTGGCAGAGAAGCCAAGGAGACCAGGTGGGAAAAGGTCATTCAATTTAGTGCTTCGGAGATTGCTGGTAGCTGGGGAGGGGGTGACTTTTCAGTAGAGTGGAATGGGGAGGAGCCAGAGGAAGTAGAGGCAGTGGGCCTGGTGGATTCTTGTTAGATGTTTGACTGTGAAAGGAAAAGATACAGAAAGACAGCTGGAGGTGCCCCCAGGGCACAGATTTTTCAGGTGTTGAGGAAGAAAACCAATGGGGTGTGAGAGATTGGAGAGAAGGTGTAGGGAGTGAAAGAATGAAAGAAGGGATAGAGAAGAGTCTTTGTGGAGGGGCTAAGAAGAGAGGAGGGTCAGGGCCAGGATTAGGCATAGATAATAGATCAGATATGAATTTAAAGTAGTGGTTTGGGGCTGTCAGGAAGTTAGAATTGGGGATGGGGTTTGTCTGGAGATAGATAGGAGGGTAGGAATAGGGAGAGATCATAGATCTTGGGCTAGAAGGACCATCACTTGGTTCAGCCCTTTCCCTCCATATTGTGTGGGGTGAAAGAACCTCACCAATTATAAAAAAATTAATTTTTAATAAAAGCCTTCTCAGGGTGGGAACAGAAATAAATATTATTCAGTTCTTGTGAGAAAAGGGCGTCTTCTGCCAGAATGGGGCTAGCAGAAGAAGGCAGGGTACAAGGGACAAAGCATCAATAAATATACTCCTTATGCAAGAAAATCCCACCTGCCTTTGTCCCTTCTCACCATTGGCTGGGAGGCGGGCTTACAATCTGAAACAAGGAACTGGGAAACCAAGCACAAAAAAAAATCCAACTCCCACTTCCCCTCGTTAATAATTATTGCTGAGGTGACATCTATAAATCTAAAGAAGGAGAATAAGTTAAGGGGAGGTGGAGACCCTCGCCCTTCTCTTACAGTAAGGGAAAGCAGGTCACAGTGACTCTGTTCTTATCCAGTAAACCTTTAGAACAGAACCAGAAGAAAGAACAAAAACTTCAGGGAAAAGAAAAAGACATTCCTAAAGGCTGAGTAATCAGATTCTCATGGACTAAAACTTATCCCATTTCCCTTTTCTCTGAATATTGATTCTCAAACATTTGAGATATATATATAATGTATTCCCTGTGAAGTCTTCACGCTTTATTCTCTCAGTATCTCACTCAATATGGAGGGAAGTCTAGAGGTACAGATGAGGGAGGGGAGGGCACAAGCACTTACTATGTGCCAGGCCCTGTGAAAAGCGCTTTACAGAGAGGTCTCATCTGATGTTTGAAATGACTCAGCCAGAGTCACCTGGGGAGTCACGAGCCAAGCTGGGATCTGAGCTCAGGTCTGTCTTTGGATGCGGCAAGAAATCTAGACTGCCTTCAAGGACCAACCTTGGGATGGATTGGATGGCTTTTCTCTGAGCACCAGCCCAGTGAAATCAGGAATACTGTTATAGCAGGCTGGCTCCTGGCTGATGAATGTGTGGACCACAGTACCCTTTCATGTCCTAAGTTACGGGGGGTTGCTGTGGAGGAAGTCTGCTCCCTGAGGGACTTCCTACCTTTTCCAACTTTGCTGGCCTTCTGTCCTCTTGGATAGAGGATGCGCTTCTGGGTTCCAGCAGCGACCTCCCACTCCAAAAACCCCCCTCCAGCCTCCTGTTCTGCTCCTTACCTTACCCAGGTCAGTGTGATGATATCTTCATCTCTGACCCAAAACTCCTCTTAAGCACAATAAAGACTTGGCATCAATTTTTCTGGATGGAAACCTTCGCCTCTGGAAACACAGAGTTGGTCAGATTTCCCAGATCAGGCTGATGGTAGCTTCCTGCTCAGAAGCTCCTTCACCCTCATCTGACCCTCCAGGGATAAGTAATCTCCTGTTTTGACTCAGCAGTCTGATGACTAAAGATCAGTGGAGCTGGAGGCTGACTCTCCATATCTGCAGTAATGGAATGGTGGGGCAAAGGGAAAAATCAGCCCTTCTTGGGGAATGGGCTGAGAAAGTAGAGGATGGGCAGAGATATCCTGCTAGGGAGGCAAAGGAAGGCCTCATGACCCCTTAGCCAGACTCAGGAGGAAGAAGTGGAATTCAGCCAGGCCAGAGCACCTCAGGAGCCCATCCTTGGCATGTAGAAGAGAGTGGGCAAACAGAGGGACACAAAAGTCCTGGATAGGGGCAGTGCTAATGGTCTCTGGCCATCCTCTGATATCCCTCTCCAAGAGGCTGGAAATCATGGAGGAAGATGCTGTGTGCTTGGGCACTGCACCCCTCCATTCTGCTCCTCCCACCCTGCACATAGAAGGGGCTTAATGAATGCTCCTTGATGGATTGATTGGGGATGCAGCCTGGACTTTTCAGAATATCATCTTCCAGTCTCTGCTTTGATTTTTCATCAAGAGTCTTTCTAGACTATTTGAATTGATTTTTCTCGATAGCTAAGGATATGAGAGATAGAATGGTGTAGAAGGAGAATATTGGGGGAGGACCTGGGATCTCTGTTGATTATCTCCAATTTAGCCCTTCTATATTTTGCTTATATAGAGATGTTTTCATGTTGTCTCCCCTGTTAGACTATGAGCTCCTTGAGAGCAGGGACCATCTTTTGCCTTTCCTTCTATCCCCTGTGCTTAGCACTGTGCCTAGAACATATTAGGTGTTTAATAAGTAATGCTTTTTGATGGACTGACTAAATCCCACTTCTGGAATCTGAGACTATGGACAAGTCAGCTTCTTTGAGCTCCAGTTTCATTATCTGTAAAATGGCGGTAATAAAGTCACCGATCTTATAACTATAAGGATAAAATGAAGTAGCTTGTGTAAAGAGCTTTGCAAACCTTAGTTTTCATTGCTTGACCTTGAAAGTCTGAAGTTTAACCACTGGCATTTCCTAATGAGTTGAATTTCTGATTTACGTCTTTTGGTGGCCTACAGATTTTATGGATCTGAACCTTGCTCTCCGTTTCCAACAGTTCTTGTCAGTTGTTTTGTATTGTTTCCTGCCGTATGGTATTCAGAATTTCTGATTCATAGTGCCTTTCTGGCATACGTATGATCCTTGAATAATGCTCACTTCAAAGTCCGTCACTATGACTTGTATAGACTCACCGTGTTCTCCAGGATTGATGTCTTTTGATTCCACCCTGTCTAATTATATTTCACTTCCGGTTTTGTTTTTTTTTAATGACCGTAAACTGTTTTAAATTCTTCATCATGGCTCAGCAATTGTTTACTCTTTTCTTTTTCTTTTATGCTTGAGAATGCATGAGCTTTTAGACTTCTTTTATGCTTTTATGCTAGAGAGTGCTAATTTCTGCACTAATGTTCATCTTTATTTCTTTTAATTATTTCCTTAATTAAGAAGTTTCTTCCTATTCCTTCTGGGGATTACAAAGAACTTAGGGTTTTGTTATCTCTTTCACTATGATGTTTTCAAGTTGCTTGCCTTCGGTGTGTGGCATTTATTCATTGTGTTCTATATGCTGATAGATTGTTCACTTTTCTCCCTCCTTTGATGTGTCTTTTACCTGAAGTAGAGTGGAAGAGGGTGGACTTCCAACCTTTCTGGAATCTTCCTGTTTGCACTTTCTATTCTGTCCAAAAGAGCGCTGAATAAAACCCTCGGTTCTTCCCCCATTTGCTGCTGTCTATTTCCTCTTGTTCCAAATAACACGGCTGAGTTATTTCAATGAATCCATCACTGAGTTTAGGGAAAGGGCCTGGCTGGATGCCTGCCATGTGGAAACTCCACAGACAAAGAACTCCAGCTATGCTTATCTCCTCACCCTCTGCTCCCATTGCCAGCAATGTAGAGGTCCTTCCTCCTCTAGTCAGATTTGTATCCTGGGTCCCACCTTTCCACTTCAGGAGCTGAGAGAATTAGAATCTCATCTGGTGAGATCATGTCTGCTTCATGGTCTGTCTCACTTATCTCGACTCTTCATCACGCAGTAGCTCCTGCTACGGTTGGTCAATGACCTACACAGTGGTCATCAGCTGGAAAGACATCCCTGGTGCTTTGTGAGTCAGTTAACCTGGTCCTCGAATGCCAGCTCTAATGCCTCTACATGATGCCTAAGGGGTCTGCTTCTGGTACCTCCTTCTTATGTACCCACCAGAAAGCTCACTGAAAAGGTAAGTGATGGCATCCAAACTTTCCCTACATGCTTGACTGTGTTCACCCAATCCCAGAAAAGATTCTTCTTATGAGACAAGGTAATGAGTGCTTCTGTCTCAGTTGTGATGCTGCGTGACCAAGACCCTGGTCACTTCACTACTTCAGACCAGGATCTTCCAGACAAAGGAACCCTTTTATGGTATACTTTTAACAACTCGCAACACTGACTTCCTTCTTCATGGACTACTGGCAAGTGGAGGGGCAGGGAGGGGAACACATAAACTCCTCCGGGCATGCACTCAAACAGGTGAAATGCCACGGACAGACAGCAGGCCTCTTCTCTTTATCCGATAGGACTTATCTTCGGTCTAACACAAAAAACCACCAGCTGCCTATCAGACCAGTCAAGACATCTTGAACTCCTGGCAGTGTAGTTAATGATAATAATGATGATGATGAAAACAACCACCACAACAATAAGAATAGCTGCGGTTATATGGCGCTCTAAGGTTTTCATCGAATTTTACAAACACAATAGCGAACATTTAATTGCACTTACTGTGTCCAAGGTACCATGCTAAACAGGTCACAATGTTCGTCTCATCCAGTCCTCACAACCACACTAGGAGAGAGGTGCTTTACCATCCTCATTTTAGAGATGAGGAAGTGCAAACCAGGCTTAAGTGACTTGCCTAGGGTCATGTAGGTCGCCAATATCTGTACAGGGTATTTCATTTCAAACCTCTGGTGTCCATTCCTTTTCCTTTTCATTTACATTCCTGTAGTCTTGTGTGTGTTGGCCCTTGGCTCTGCTTACTCTAAGCTGCATCATTCCATCTAAGTCTTACTGGGCTCTTCTGGGCCTATCATGTCTCACCATCCCTTCCAGCACAGGCTGGACATAAGTCCTTCAGAATTTATATGCAGGGTCTGAGTGGCCTGCATACTTTATGGGAGTCAGCAATAACACGTGGCTCCCCAAAACTCCAATGAGGTCTTAGGTTGCCTTAAAGGAGGCAGAGTTTCTATGAATAAGGGAGTGATAGTCCCCTTGCCCTCTGGCCTGTCAGAATGGCTGGAATATTGTGGTCAGCTCTGGGCATCATACTTTACATTGAGGAGTGGGGGAGTGGTGTCCAGGACAGGGAAGGCCCTTGGGTCCATGTCATATGAAGATATACTGAAAGAGCCCAAAGGAGAGAAGACTCAGGGGCTAGGAATGCTGAGCTCCAGCCTCTGAAGGCCCCTGGAGGCTGTGTCAGATTCCATTCATTTATTTATTCATTTTTATTCACGATTTAGTCATTCCCCAAACAAAGAGCAGCTACCTTCCAGGAGACATTCCAGTGTTTTCTCCTATGGGAAATGCTGCTGGAAACATCTTGGGGCATGTGGATCCCTTCTCTCCATCTTTGAACTTGTTGCTCATATGTGTCAAGCAGTGGGATCTCTGGGCCAAAGGGGATGGACCTTTTGGTCACTTTCCCAGTGTCCTGTCTTCATGGAAGCTTCTCTGTGGAAGACAATGGATGGCCAGGATTGCCAGGTTGTAATATCAATTAAATTGGCACTTTTTTTTTTACTGTTTTAGAATGATAAATTAATTAAGTCTCTTTGATTGAGCCTTCTAGGTGCAAAGCCCCAGGCCCAGACCCCTAATTACTAGGTGCTAAGCCTATGTGGGCTTGAAGCCCTCAGGGTCCTAAAGGGAGTTGCTAAAACCAGAGCCAATAGTAGGAGCCTAAGTTCTGATCACTCAGATGATGGTTTGATGACAGCTAAAGAGTGCACAAAAAGAGAGAACAGAACTCTTTGCTTGGGGCTCTGAGCCACAGGAAGAGTGGCCCATGACTCTGGGCCAGGCATTGCTATGAGCTCCCCTGCTCCTGAACTCAGATGTTGGTTTCTTGGTAACTATGAATTGTATTTGGTCTGTTTATAACGTATCTTTGTAATTTGTTTGTATCTGCTCTGAAGTTCAGGGCGCTGACTTTTTCCCCTGAACTAAGTCAATGATACATGTATATTTTGGATTAAAGTAAGATTGTTAACTCCTTAATGTTACTTTCCTAAGTAAAGCAGATCAAAGAACCTGTGCGGGCAGCGTTCTTGTTGTTGGGCTTGTGTTGGTCTTTCACCCCCACAGCAGCCGCTAGCCAAATTGTTGCAACACAGGTATCTCTCACTTGGCTACTGTCACACTTGGAATGGCTGTCACTCAACATGACCCATTTCCTGGGTTTGGGCTTTCTTACCAGAGCCCCAAACTTCTGTAGAGACCTTAAAACTCACACAGACAGGACAGAGTCAGTCAGTCAGCGTTTATTGACTGATTGATATACACAGAGTTTTTCCTTTCTTTTTTTAAAATTTATTTAGCATTTTATTTTCCCCCAGTTACACGTAAAGACAATTTTTAACATTCCTTTTTAAACTCTAAATTCTCTCCCTTCCTCCCTCCCCACCCCATCGTTGCAATGGCTGCAATTTGATATAAGGTTATTCATGTACAGTCATGCAAAACATTTCCATATTAGTCATGTTGTGAAAGAAAACATAGACCAAAAGTAAAACCCCTCAAGAAAAATAAAGTTTAAAAAGTCTGCTTCAATCTCTTTTCAGATGCCATCAGCTGTTTCTCTGGGGATGGAGGGTATTTTTCATCATAAGTCCTTCAGGATTTATACACAGGGTTGAAGTGGCCTGCATACTTCATGGGAGTCAGCAATAGCATGTGGCTGCCCAAAACACCAATGAGGTCTTATGTTGCCTTAAAGGAGGCGGAGTTTCTATAAATAAGGGAGTGATAGTCCCCCTGCCCTCTGGCCTGTCAGAATGGCTGGAATATTATGGTCAGCTCTGGGCATCATACTTTACATTGAGGAGTGGGGGAGTGGTGTCCAGGACAGGGAAGGCCCTTGGGTCCATGTCATATGAAGATATACTGAAAATGCCCAAAGGAGAGAAGACTCAGGGGCCAGGAGTGCTGAGCTCCAGCCTCTGAAGGCCCCTGGAGGCTGTGTCAGATTTGTGCCATTTGGTCCCCGGCAGAACCATGAGGTGGACAAACTGACATTGAAGGTATCAGCTCAAAATCTATGCAGAGATGACTGAGAAGAGCTGGTCAGAGACATATCAGAAGGATCTGGACAAAGCAGTGTTGTGAGAAGGTGGCTGGGAGAGTGTCCCAAACATGTGCAATGCTACAGAGGGGTGTTTCAACAATCTGGCTAGCAGCTGTTGTGGGGGTGAAAGATGAACATGAGCCCAACAACAAGCATGCTACCAGCATGCTGCAAAAGCCCAGGTTCTTTTGATCTGCTTTACTAAGGAAAGCAACATTAAGGGGTTGACAAGCTTACTTTAATTCAGCATACAAATACCATTCACTTAGTTCAGGGGAAAAAGCCAGCACCCTGAACTTCGGAGCAAATACAAACAAATTACAAACATTGACAGACAGACCAAATACAATTCATAGTTACCAACATCTAGGTTCAGCCCAGGAGCTCATAACAAGGGCTGGCCCAGAGTCACGTGCGCCACCATGGCTGTGGGTAAGAGCTCCGAAAAAGAGAAAGCCAACCCCTGGTTTTATATCTTTTTCAGGGTCAGGGGTGAGTCACACATGCGACTCACCCACATGACCTAAAATCGTCACAAAGAGGCGACTTAAACCCACGTGGTCTAAAAGCCTCTGATGTCCCAAACATGTCATTCAAACTCATGTATAAACTAGGCCCTCCCCCGAGGCAAGGAGGTCACCAAGGACTCTCAATCTAATCAAGGAAACAAAGGCCAAACTCTTCAAGGGCACTTGGTTGAACTGAGTGATAAGAGCCCATTTTGTTTACCAACACAGAGGCCAAGGATGGGTATGGAGAAAAAGCCACAGAAAGAAACCAGATGACAGGGTGGAGAGGTGAGGCTGAATTGAGAAGAGACAAGTACTGTATAGACAGCCTTTGCTAAGGAGTCTGGCTGTAGGAATAAAGTGAAGCCAAGAAAGATCCAGGCTCAGAGCTGGAGGGGATGGGAGGCTGCTGTCCTTCTGGAGGGTAGGAAGCAGCTCAGCTCATCCCAACCATAGACTTGTGGCTTTCAGGCAAGTCAACAAGGCATTTATTAAGCACCTGCCATGTGCCAGGCACTGTGCTAAATGCCTGAGGATACAAGGAAAGGCAAAACCCCATGGATTTTGAACCAAGTCAGAGATTCTGGACACCTAGCAAAAGCCATGGGAAGCTCCCTGTGTAGACTAAGGCTGTCTTTTCTTTAACGCTTTTGCTTCTGCCTCAGTTGCAGCTCCCTGATCCCAGGCTTGGGGTGAGAAGCCACTTTTAGAGGACACTGTACTTTTTGGCGGCCACCTTAAGCACTCCCAGAGTTCCCCAAAGCCAGGCTGGAAGAGGCTGGATGGAGGGCTGCTGTTTGCCCCCATCCCCCCAATGCTGTCCTCCCTCTGTGGGATCAGATTCTCTGGCTCACTTCTATGGGTCTCATTTTCCCCCACGTAAAACTAAGAGCCTGGACTCAGAACCACTTTCAGAATGAGATTCCTGCCGACAACACCCTGGCTTTGTTCACGGGGACCTCAAGAATTCGCCAGCATGCTGCCAGTGAAGCAGAGCTCCCTCCCTCCTGGGACAGTGCTTTCCCATTATGCCTGTCTCTTACTATTAGTAGGAATAACAAGCCTCCTGACCCTTCGCTCCGCCTTCTTTTGCCAACCAGACCATGGCCAGCTCCTCTTCCAGCCACCCTGGGCTCAGGTTCCCCCAGTCCTTCAGGCTGAACTGCATCAATTTCTTTGACACTTCCTGATAGGACACAGACCCCAGGCCTTCGCCAGTTGCCCCTCTCTGGTTACTCTGCAGCTTAGCAACGTTTCCCCTCCTCACTCCCTGCACAGCCCCCCTCCCCCGCCCCTCCTCCTTATTCAATGGGTTTTTTGAGGCAGGAAGAGAAGGGGGTCAGGGACTAAGCCAAGGATTTGGGTGGAGAATGAAATATGCCAGCAGAAGCTTAGAGACTCCGATTAAGGGGACAGACCCCACCAAGAGGGACTGGCAGAAAGGGGGTAGGGGCTGGGGACATAGGGACCTGGGCTTTCTTTTCAATTGAATTTATTTTATAAAAATCATATGGTGTAAAGGTGGGGGAGAGTTACAGGGAGAAATAAGAGGACCCATACATCCCTCCCCAGCCCTGGTGTCCACTGAGACACCCCTCTCCTCTTCTATCCCGAGGGACCCTTTGCCCCACCTGGCATTTCAGGTCAGGGGTACTCTCCAGTCAGGTACTGTTTCTGTGTTAGGGGAGGAGTGAGTACCTGGAGAGGTACTTATCTGCACATTGACCTCCCAGCCCCCCCTAGGGAGATGCTTCCCCACCTTTGAAGCATCCTGCTCCTCTTCTCTTCTTCCCCTCCCTTCATGGGGGTCTGAACATGCCTGCCCAGAGCTTTCCTTTGTGGGAGGTGAGGGAACAGAGTTGCACTGGGGGCAAGCTGTGGGGAGCCCAGAGGCTGTTGGCTCTTGGACCCCTGGTTCTAGCCTAGCACGTAGTAGGCACTTAATAAATGTGGATTGGTTGATTGATCTTCCACTGTTCTTTCTCCCAGGTGTCCAAGAAGAGAGTCTGTGGGGGGAGGGACCTCCCCAAGCCCCTCACCCTAAACAGCCAATAGTTCACCTTCTCCTAGGGGAGATATTAGCAGCTATAAAAAGGTCTCCTACAGGAGAAGATGGATTTTGAACTCAGACCGGGGGAGCCAGGAGGCTAAAGTGAGGAGGGAGGGTATTCCAGATGGGGGTGGGGTGGGGGGAGGAGGTAGAAGCAAAAACGGAGTGATGCGTGCAAGGAAATTTGGAAGTACATCATGCAGCTGGATTGTAGTTTGTGTGTGTGTGTGTGTGTGTGTGTGTGTGTGTGTGGAAGGGGAGGGGAGGGGAAGAAGGGGGAAGGGAAGGGGAGGAGAAGAAGGGAGGAGGGGAAGAAGGGAGGAGGGGAAGAAGGGAGGAGGGGAAGAAGGGAGGAGGGGAAGAAGGGGGAGGGGAAGAAGGGGGAAGGGAAAAAGGCTTCTGCCATTCCTGAGCTGAATGCTCTCCCTCCCTCTGCCCAGTTTCCAACGCTGTGCTTTCAGGTGCTTCTGTTCCCAGAAAGCCATCTCCTCTCTGAGTTCACATGGTCTGTAGCTGCTGCTGAAACAAATCTACGACAAAGCAGAAATTAGAGAGGGAAAAGCTAGGCTTGATTCTTCCTTAGCACAGGTTGGAAGTGGGGGCCTGTGTAGAAAAATGATTCCTGAATGCAGATTTGGATTCCACCAAGCCTTCTCATTGACAAAGTCACGTGGCACAGACAGAGAACCAGTTCTTTCACACCCTGTGATCCGATACATTCCTCTTAGGCCACAGAAGTTAGAGAGAAGATAGATCCATAATCCCATATTTACTTCAATGCCATAAAAGTGGGACAACTTTAGCTGAACAGGATCATAATTTCATACGTATTCTAAGGAAACAAACCTAGTTAAACAAACTCTGTAGGTAAACCAAGTCAGCTTACAGATTAAACTACATTTAGAGGGTTCACAAAGGGCTAATTGAGAGGGGGAGGTTTACATGTCACCGAGATAATCACAGTTTCAGGGACAATGGGGATCCTTCCTCCAGGCCTAAAGTGAGTGTTCCCATGGGACAGGTATTAGCCAGCTCAGTGCCCTCCTAACCAGAACAGCTCTGACCTCCTCAAAAATAATAAAAATTAATAAAAGGAAACTAAAGATTGGCCTTCTTCTTATGGCAAGCACTGACACTAACCCTAACCCTGCTCCTTACTTTGGGCCCTGCTGGAACACAGAGACCACTGGTGATCCAAGAATGTCTGACCTCAATCTTAAGGCCAATCTATTAATTAATTAATTAATTTATTTATTTTTACAGGTTTTATTTGTGTTTTCTTTTTTTTTTTGGCAGGGCAATTGGGGTTAAGTGACTTGCCCAAGGTCACACAGCTAGTAAGTGTGTCAAGTATCTGAGGTCAAATTTGAACTCAGGTCCTTCTGACTCCAGGGCTGGTGCTCTACTCACTGTGCCACCTAGCTGCCCCTTAAGACCAATATAAAGTCAGCCTTGGTCCCACTTCTAAGCCTGGATCTGGCCACACTGGCTGCCAAAGGCTCCAAAGCCTGTTTCCCCCTCCAGCCCAGGCTCTGTCTGCAGGGTCTGGTTCCCAAATGGCCTCCATCCCCAGGCCATCCAGGCTCTCTGAAGCCCTGCAGACCATGGGAATGGAGCTGGAAAAGGACACATCCTGCCCTGTGGGGGAACTTTCAAGAGACACCCTGAAAACAGCTGATGTCTGTTCGCTGCTGTTCTCACTGAGCTGTGCCTGGGGCATGGTGGGGAAGGGCCAGCCTCGTGGCTCAGGCTGGAAACTAGGAAGGAGATGTGGCTTCTGACTGGCCCAGAGAATGCCTGGCACACAGTAGGCAGCTTGTTGGCTGACTGAGCATACCTAACTGAGAGATTGACTTCAGCTTGCACAGACCCTTGGGGGACCTGGCAGAAACAGCAAGCATTTTTAAAGTGCTTCCTGTGTGCCAGGCACTATGCTAAGCCCTTTTCAGAAATGATCTCATTTGATCCTCATGGCACCGTGAAGCATGTCCTCTCCTTACAGCTGAGGAAGATAGGGGTAGGCCTGGGAAGGGGCCACAAGGGGGCAGGCAGGGAGAGAACTGAGGTGAGTCAGTCTGTGGCCAATTGTGTGGGCATCATGCTTCTCGACCGTGGGGCCTGAGGAAAGTGGACTCCCCCAGCTGAGGATGCAAGCACTCTCCTGGTTAGAACTGAGATTTGCTCTCCCAGCCGAAGAGATCATTCACTCCAGTGCATTCTTTGGTATATTCTCTTTTAGATTTGAGATTTGTTCATTATGTGCCATTTGTGATGGTTTTTCCTGTCACCAGAAGGAAGGGACTAACAAACACTTTCCCTTGAAGTCAGTGGGAGGCATTTAGGGTTAGAGTCGGGGTGGGGCAGCCTGCCAGGAAGGGAGATGTCCTGCCTCCTCCCCCTACTATGCTCCACCAAGAAGGGAAGGCAACCTCCTTGGAGACAGGGAGAGCCAGATCAGATCTTGGATCCTACCTGGCCATGCCCACTTGGAGTCCTACTTATCAATTTGGACAGCTCCCCTTACCCCTGTATTTTCTCATTTAATAGAACTACCCTTAAAGGTAGGTGCTATCATGATCCCCAGTTTACAGGTGAGGCAACTAAGACTCATTGCATGGTTCACCCACAGCTAGTTGGTGTCTCAGGTGGAATCTGAACCCTGGTCTTCCTGACTCAGGGTGACACTCTATCTCCTAGACCTCATGAAAATTTGAAGAGAAATCCAAAGCCATATGGACCCCTAGAAACAGAGTGGCTCCTTCCTCCCCAACCCCCAAGTGTTAAAAATTCTTCCCTTCTCCCAGTCTTTTGGGGAATTCCAGAGTTCTGATGCTTTTGGGATTCAGCTGCCTGGAATGATGTTCCCTCCAACTCCCAGTTGCCTCTTCTTCTTCCAAATGCCTGAGTTTGGAGATCTCTTGATTTGCTTCCTTAACCCTTCCCCAATCCCCTTGCCCACCTCCTACTCTGGGCTCCATAGCAAGAAGCCTGGCTTTGCTTTGGTGATCCCGATGGAACTGAGTTAGACAAATGAGAGCTTTCCAATTCTCCCCTGCAGGCCTGCCTGCCCATTGGTCAGGATGCTGCCCCAGTCCCTGCTTGAGAAGCGCATCATGGTGTTTGGATTGCAGGTGTCCAGCCTGTCTCACAGCCTGAGTCTCCCCTCAGACACTGGCTCAAAGACCTCCCAGGAGGGGGAGCCCACTGGTCCCAAGGAGGCCAACACCATTTTGTGGGCAGTGTGGGGCACTGTAAAGAGAGACAGCTCTGGAGTCACAGGACCACCCTGTCACCTCCTAACTGGGTGACCCGGGGCATGTCACCAAATCTCTGGGGGCCTTGGTTTCTTTATCTGTAAAATGAGCCAGTTGGAATGGGTGATGACCTCAGAGGCCCCTCCTATCTCTCCAGGTCTGTGATCTGCATTCTTTAATCATTAGAAATCTCCTTTGTGGAGCCGAGGGAAAGGGAACAGGATAGCACCTGTTAACAGAGAGGCTGGCAGGCCAACCTAGCAAGAAAGTGAGAAGGGGGACCACGATGTCTGCTCCAAGGTATGCAACTCTGTGCCCATAGAGCATTGTACAGGTAGGAAGGAGAGTCACCATCAGTGCTAACTGTTGGCTCCTCCCCTGGGGCCTCAGTTTCCTCACCTGTACACTGGGAATAGCTGCCCCTGCCCCACCTCCCTCAAAAAGTTGCTGAGGATATAGGAATCTTCCTGGGACAGCTCGGATCCTGCTCTGGATCTCAGACTGAAAAGGGGGAGGAAGGGAGCAGAGCTTGCTGGGTAGTTCTGGTGGCTTGGCCACGGGGAGAGGAGCAGCACCTCCGCTGCCCTCCACCCCCCACCCCAGCAAAGGCCAACCATGAACTTCTTTCACTCTGTCCCAGAAGTTTTGTCCTACTAACCTTCTCTGTTGTCTTTGGTGTTTGTGGGTTGAGAAGTCTGGTAACTGCCACAGCTCACTGAATCAGGGCACTACCTCCTGTTCTGCCCGGCTCCCAGTCTAGTTGGTCTGGGCATAGCCCATGCTGGGCTCTACTCCACTCCACTCCCAGCACGGTGCAATAGACCTTACCCAGTGACCATCCAGGCTGTCCTGGGCTGGAGCCCTGCTTCCCTCTGCTATTTTGTGGGTTCTGGAGTTCTAGAATTTGTTCAGAGACATTTTTACAGGAGGGACCTGGGGGAGAGCTTATGCAAGTCCCTGTTTTCCAGCTGCCATCTTGGTTCCCCCCACCACTATGCACATTTTTATAGCCCTTTGGGCATACTTCTAAATTGCTCTCCAGAATGGCTGGATCAGTTCACAACTCCACCAGCAATGTAGTCATGCTCCAATTTTCCCACATCCTCTCCAGCATTTATCATTTTCTTGTTTTGTCATTTTAGCCAATCTGACAGGAGAGATGTGGTACCTAAGAGTTGTTTTGATTTGCATTTCTCTAATCAGTAATGATTTTGAGCATTTTTTCATATGCCTATAGATATCTTATTTCTTCCTCTGAAAACTGCCTGTTCATATCCTTTGACCATTTCTCAAATGAGGAATGACTTGTATTTCTATAAATTTGGCTCAAGTCCCTATATATTTTAGATATGAGGTCTTTATCAGAGACACTAGGATTTTCTCCCAATTTTCTGCTTCCCTCCTAATGTTTGTTGCATTGGCTTTTTTATACAAAACCTTTTCAATTTAGTATAACCAGAATTATCCATTTTGCATTTTGTAATGTTCTCTATCTCTTGTGTCTTGAATTCTTTGCTTTCCCATAAATCTGACAGGTAAACTATTCCTTGCTCTCCTAAATTGCCTATAGTATCAGCCTTTATTCCTAAATCATGAACCTATTTTGACTTCATTTTGTTATATAGTGTAAGATATTCATCTATGACCAGTTTCTGCCATACTATTTTCCAGTTTTCCCAGCAGTTTTTGTGAAATAGTGAATTCTTAACCCAGAGGTTGAATTCTTTGGGTTTATCAAAGAGTAGATTGCTATAGTCGTTGACTACTGAGTCTTGTGTACCTGACCTATTCCACTGATCCATCACTCTTTTTCTTAGCCAGTACCAAGCAGTTTTGATGATTGCTGCTTTATAATACAGTTTAATATCTGTTATGGATAGGCCACCCTCCCTAGCATTTCTTTTCATTAATTCCCTAGATATTCTAGACCTCTTGTCAGATGAGTTTTGTTATTTTTTTATCCAGCTCTGTAAAATAATTTTTTGGTAGTTCGATTGGTATGGTGCTGAATAAATAAATTAATTTAGGTAAAATTGTCATTTTTATTATATTAGCTTGATCTAACCATGAGCAACTGATATTTTTCCATTTATTTAGATATGACTTTATTTGTGTGAAAAATGTTTCATAATTATGTTCATATAGGCCCTGGGTTTACCCTGACAAGTAGACTCCCAAATATTTTATAGTTTCTTTTTTTTTTCCTTTTTTCCTTTTTTATTTTTTATTTATTTTTATTTTTTAAAATTTATTTAATATATTTAGTTTTCAGCATTGATTTTCACAAAAGTGTGAATTCCAAATTTTTTCCCCATTTCTACCCTACCCCCACTCCAAGATGGCATATATTCTGGTTGCCCCGTTCCCCAGTCAGCCCTCCCACCTGTCTCCCCACTCTGTCCCATTCCCCTTTCCCTACTCTTGTAAGGCAAGATCAATTTCTACGCCCCATTGCCTGTGTATCTTATTTCCTAGTTGCATGAAAAAACTTTTTTTGTTGTTGTTTTTGAACTTCTGTTTTTGATACTTTGAGTTCCAAATTCTCTCCCCTCTTCCCTTCCCACCCACCCTCCCTAAGAAGGCAAGCAATTCAACATAGGCCACATGCGTATCATTATGCAAAACCTTTTCACAATACTCATGTTGTGAAAGATTAACTATGTTTTGTTCCTTCCTAACCTATCCCCCTTTATCCAATTTTCTCCCTTGACCCTGTCCCTTTTCGAAAGTGTTTGTTTTTGATTACCTCCTCCCCCCATCTGCCCTCCCGTCTATCATCGCCCCTTTTTTATCTTCTTCCTCCTTCTTTCCTGTGGGGTAAGATACCCAATTGAGTGTGTATTGGTATTCCCTCCTCAGGTCAAATCCAATGAGAGCAAGATTTACTCATTCCCCCTCACCTGCCCCCTCTTCCCTTCCTACAGAACCACTTTTTCTTGCCACTTTTATGTGAGATAATTTACCTCCTTTCTATCTCTCCCTTTCTCCCTCTCTCAATGTATTCCTCTCTTATCCCTTGAGTTGATTTTATTTTTTTACATATCATCCCTTCATATTCAACTCACCCTGTGCCCTTTGTGTGTATGTATGTATGTATGTATGTATGTATGTATATATATATGTACCTACACATATACATACATAGACACACACATATGTATATATATGTATACACTCACACACACACATATGTATATATATATATGCATATTCCTTTCAGCTACTATGATATTGAAGTCTCATGAACCATACACATCATCTTTCTATGTAGGAATGTAAACAAAACAGTTCAACTTTAGTAAGTCCCTTATGATTTCTCTTTCTTGTTTACCTTTTCATGCTTCTCTTGATTGTTGTGTTTGAAAGTCAAATTTTCTATTCAGCTCTGGTCTTTTCACTGAGAAAGCTTGAAAGTCCTCTATTTTATTGAAAATCCATATTTTGCCTTGGAGCATGATACTCAGTCTTGCTGGGTAGGTGATTCTTGGCTTTTATCCTAGCTCCATTGACCTCCGGAATATCATATTCCAAGCCCTTTGGTCCCTTAATGTGGAAACTGCCAGATCCTGTGTTATCCTGATTGTTTTTCCACAATATTCAAATTGTTTCTTTCTGGCTGCTTGCAATATTTTCTCCTTGACCTGGGAGCTCTGGATTTTGGTGAGAATATTCCTAGGAGTTTTCTTTTTGGGATGTATTTGAGGAGGTGATCTGTGGATTCTTTCAATTTCTATTTTACCCTCTGGCTCTAGAATATCAGGGCAATTGTCCTTGATAATTTCTTGAAAGATGATATCTAGGCTCTTTTTCTGAACATGGCTGTCAGGTAGTCCAATAATTTTTAAATTATCTCTCCTGGATCTATTTTCTAGGTCAGTGGTTTTTCCAATGAGATATTTGACATTGTCTTCCATTTTTTCATTCCTTTGGTTCTGTTTTATAATATCTTGATTTCTCATCAAGTCACTAGCTTCCACTTGCTCCAATCTAATTTTTAAGGTAGTATTTTCTTCAGTGGTCTTTTGGACCTCCTTTTCCATTTGGCTAATTCTGCCTTTCAAGGCATTCTTCTCCTCATTGGCTTTTTGGAGCTCTTTTGCCATTTGAGTTAGTCTATTTTTTAAAGTGTTGTTTTCTTCAATATTTTTTTCAGTTTTTTTTGGGTCTCCTTTAGCAAGTCATTGACTTGTTTTTCATGGTTTTCTTGCATCATTCTCATTTCTTGTCCCAATTTTTCCTCTACTTCTCTAACTTGCTTTTCCATCTCCTTTTTGAGCTCTTCCACAGCCTGAGACCAGTTCATGTTTTTCTTGGGGGTTTTTGGTGTAGGCTCCTGCACTTTGTTGACTTCTTCAGGCCATATGTTTTGTTCTTCTTTGTCACCAAAGAAAGATTCCAAAGCCTGAGACTGAATCTAGGTGCGTTTTCGCTGCCTGGCCATGTTCCCAGTCCAAATATTTTATAGTTTCTACAGTAACTTTAAATGGAATTTCTCTTTCTATCCCTTACTGTTGGGCTTTGTTAGTAATGTATAGGAAAGTCGAGGATTTATGTGGGTTTATTTTATATCCTGCAACTTTGGTAAAGTTGTTTATTATTTCAAGTAGTTTTTTACTTGATTCTCTAGGATTCTCTAAGTAAATCCTCATATCTTCTGCAAAAAGTGATAATTTAGTTTCTTCTTTGCCTATTCTAATTCCTTCAATTTATTTCTTCTCTTATTGCTATAGCTAACATTTCTAGTACCAAATTGAATAATAGGGGTGATAATGGACATCCTCGTTTCACCCCTGATCTTACTGAGATTGTATCTAGCTTATCCCCATTACAAATAATGCTTGTTGGTGGTTTTAGGTAGATGTTATTTATAATTTTAAGGAAGGCTCCATTTATTCCTATGCTTTCTGGTGTTTTTAATATGAATGGGTGTTGTATTTTGTCAAAGGCTTTTTCTGCTTGTAATGAGATGATCATATGCTTTCTGCTAGTTTTGTTGTTGATGTGATCAATTATGCTGATAGTTTTCCTAATATTGAACCAGCCTTGCATTCCTGGAATAAATCCTACTTTGTTGTAGTGTGTTATTCTCATGATAATTTGCTGCAATCTTTTTGCTAATATTTCATTTAAAATTTTTGCATCAATATTCATTTGGGAAATTAGTCTATAATTTTCTTTCTCTGTTTTGACTCTTCCTGGTTTGGGTATTAGTACCATATTTGTGTCATAAAAAGAACTTGGTGGGACTCCACCTATTTTCCCAAATAGTCTATAAAGTATAGGAATTAATTGTTCTTTAAATGTTTGATAGAATTCACATGTAGAATCATCTGGCCCTGCAGATTTTTTTTCCTAGGGAGTTCATTGATGGCTTGCTCAATTTCTTTTTCTGAGATGGGGTTATTTAGGTATTTTACTTCCTCTTCTGTTAACCTGGGCAATTTATATTTTTGTAAATATTCATCCACATCCCTAAGGTTGTCAAATTTATGGGCATATCATTGGGCAAAATAATTAGTTATTGTTTTAATTTCCTCTTCATTGGAGGTGAATTCACCGTTTTCATTTTTGATATTGGTAATTTGATTTTCTTCTTTTTTTAAAATCAAATTGACCAAAGGTTTATCAATTTTATTGGTTTTTTAATAAAACCAGATCTTGATTTTATTTATTAATTTAGTAGTTTTCTTGGTTTCAACTTTATTAATCTCTCCTTTGATTTTCAGTATTTGTAACTTGGTATTTAATTGGGGACTTTGTTTGTTCTTTTTCTAGCTTTTTCAATTGCATGCCCAATTCATTGATCTCCTTTTTCTCTATTTTATTCATGTAAGCCTTTAGAAATATAAAACTTCCTCTAAAAACTGCTTTTGCTGCTTCCCATAAGTTTTGCTATGTTGTCTCATTATTGTCATTCTCTTGAATGAAGTTATTGTTTCTATGATTTCTTCTTTGGTCCACTCATTCCTTAGAATTAGGTTATTTAGCTTCCAATTAATTTTTAGCTTGTTTTTCCATGGTTCTGTATTACAAACAATTTTTATTGCATCATGATCTGAAAAGGATGCATTGAATATTTCTGCCTTTCTACACCAGATTGTGAGGTTTTTACGTCCTAGTCCATGGTCAAATTTTGAGTATGTACCATGTACTGCTGAGAAAAAAGTATATTCCTTTTTATCTCCATCCAGTTTTCTCCCAACGTCTATCATATCTGCCTTTTCTAAAATTCTGTTTACCTCCTTAACTTCTTTCTTATTTATTTTGAGGTTAGATTTATCAAGTTCAGAGAGGGGGAGGTTGAGGTCTCCCAATATTATAGTTTTGCTGTCTATTTCTTCCTGTAACTCCCTTAACCTCTCCTCTAAGAATTTGTATGCCATACCACTTGGTGCATATATGTTAAACAATGATATTGCTTCATTGTTTATGGTGCCTTTTAGCAGGATGTAATGTCCTCCCTTATCTCTTTTAATTATTAAAATTTATTTTTATTATCTTTGCTTTTGCTTGTTCTGAGATTAGGATTGCTACCCCTGTTTTTTTTTTTACTTTAGCTGAAGTATAATATATTCTACTCCAGCCTTTTACCTTTACCCTGTGTGTATCCCCATTTCAAATGTGTTTCTTGTAAACAGCATATTGTAGCATTATGGTTTTTAATCCATTCTGCGATCCACTTCCATTTTATGGGAGAGTTCATCCCATTCACATTCGCAGTTATGATTATTATTGGTGTCTTTTTCTCCATCCCATTTCCACCACCCCTTATGGTTTTATTTCTCCCTTCTCCCTTCCCCTTCTCAAAAGTTTTGCTTTTGATTGCCACCTTCCTCTTTTTACCCTCCCTCTTGATTCCCCTCCCTTATCTTACCTTTTTCCCCTTGCCATTTCTTCCCTCCTTTCTGATCACCCCCTCCCTTTTTTTCCCCTTTCCCCTCCTACTGCCTGTAGGACAAGTTTGATTTCTGTACTTATCAGGGTATGTTATTCCTTTCTTGAACCGAATTCAATGAGAGTAAAGCTCAAATACTGCTCTTCTCCCTCCGTTCTCCCTCTAATATGTTTTTGTGCCTCTTCTACTACCTCCTTACTTCTTCTCCCAGAACGATACCTTCATATCTCTTAATTATATTTTTATCATTACATCGGTTATTTTACACTGACACCCACAGTCTATGAACATCCCTTTAAATTGTCATGATAACTAGACGATTCTCAAGATCGACACATCTATAAAACAAAACAACCCTATATAAGGATGTAACTAATTAGCCTTATTGATTAACTAGGGTCTGTCCCCCCCTCCCCCCCCACCATTTACCTTTTCATGTCTCTCTTGAGTTTTGTATTTGGAGATCACATTTTCCATTGAGTTCTGGCCTTTTCATGAGGAAGGTCTGGAATTCCCTTATTTCATTGAATGTCCATCTCCTTGCCTGGAAAATTATGCTTAGTTTTGCTGGGTAGTTGATCCTTGGTTGTAGTCCAAGCTCCTTTGCTTTTCTGTATATCGTATTCCAATTTCTCCTGTCATTTAATGTAGAAGCTGAGAGATCCTGCGTGATCCTGACTGTAGTTCTGTGATATTTCAATTGTTCTTTCTAGCTGCTTGCAGTATTTTCTCCTTGACCTGGTAGTTCTGGAATTTGGCTGTAATATTTCTTGGAGTTTTCAATTTGGGATCTCTTTCAGGGGGTGATCAGTGGATTCTTTAGATGACAACTTTACCCTCTGGTTCTAGGACCTCTGGGCAATTTTCTTTGATGACTTCATGGAAGATACTGCCCAGGCTCTTTTTTTCATCATAGCTTTCAGGTAGACCCATAATTCTTAGATTGTCTCTTCTGGATCTATTTTCCAGGTCAGTTGTTTTTCCAATCAGATATTTCACTTTTTCTTCTATTTTTTTTATTCTTTAGATTTTGCTTGACTGATTCTTGATGTCTTATAGAGTCATTAGCTTCTACTTGCCCAATTCTAATTTTTAATGTATTGCTTTCTTCCTTTAGCTTCTCTATCTCCTTTTCCATTTTGTTTATTTTGCTTTTCAATGAGACATTTTCTCCATTTATATTCTGATTCTCCTTAACCATTTCACTGATTTTACTTTTTAAAGATTTGTTTTCCTCGGTGAATTTTTTTTCCATTTTTTCCCATTTTTTTCTTTTACCTCCCTAATTTGGTTTTTAAAGTCCTCCTTGAGTTCTTCCAGGAATGCTTTTTGGTCTGGAGCCCATTTCACTTTCCCTTTTGAAGTTTCAGATGTGGGTATAGTGTCCATACTGTCCTCTTCCGAATTGGTATTTTGATTTTCCCTTTCTCCATAATATGAATCAATGGTCTTTGGCTTTTTAGCGTGTTTTTTTCATGGTGTTTTTTTTTCTCCTAGCTTCTAAAGTGGATCTCTGTTTCTGAGGCTCAGGGGGCTCTGTACCAAGTTTCTTGTGTTGGAATCTGTGTGCCTGTTCTCTGGCTTTATGTTCTATGGCCTCTGGTTTTGTGAGGTATGGGGGAGGCTGGTCTGGCTGCTGGGAGTCTCCTCTTCCCCAGGACTGCTCTACAGTCCAGGTGGTCTCAGTTGTTGTTTGTGTTGGTGTCTGCCACTTCCCCTGGCTATGCCTAGTCTTGTCTGGGGTCCTGGTGTTGATGTTTATTAGCTCCACCCCCTGGGAGTTGTTCTGAGGTGGGGGCTGCTGGGACACCTCTCTTCCTGCATTAGTCTCCTTCCACCACCACAGGAAGGGCTCTCTTCCCAACTTCTCTCACTACTGAAGCTTCTGGCTCCTCAGTTTCTTCCATGGGATTATTCTCTGGGTTTATTCAAGGGACGGATGAGAGCCATTTTACCTGGACATCCTGGGTCCCTGAAGCTCAAGAAGGCAAGTTTCAAACCTTTAGACTGTGGGTTGGAGGCCTCCGGGCTAGCTGCTCCCGCAGCTGCGGGCTCTGTGCTCTGACAGACTCCCATCCTGGGTTGCGAGGCCTGAGGCTCAATCGCAGCTGTAGCTGGTACTTCTGCCCTGGGCCTGTTTCTGCTTTGGCGTTTCACTTACCCAGTGACCTCCCAGACCAGCACGCTGGCTGGATTCCTCTGCTGTTCCTGGTTGGTTTGGTCTTATGCCATTCCGCATAAGGAGCCCGGGGCTCCTACCCCTCTCAGTCTACTAGTGGCTTCTAACTCTCTCAGATCTGCTCAGATTCACTTTTTTAGATGTATCTGATGGAATTTGTGAGACAGCTCCAGTAGTTGCTTCCTTTCACAGTGCCATCTTGGCTCCACCCCCAAGGCCCTACAATTCTGCAGAGTAGGAGGAGTAGCCAGTGTTTCAGCCCTTGGCTATTAGCCTACCAATAGGGCAACTCTCCAGCAGCTGGAGCAGAAATACATGAGCACTTGGAGAAAGAGCCATGATGACCTGCCTCATCAAACAGGCATAGCCTAGCGACCTATGACGTGCCACTGCCTCCCCTGCCCCAGAATTCAGTGCCAACCACAGCATCTCTTGAGGCTGCTTAAGAGTCTTAAAAGGATGAAAATGAACCACCTGGTGGAATTCTGGGGGTAGGGGAGTGTGTGTGAAGAGGGCTCAGGTCACATGTCAGAAACCCCTCCCCCACCATCCGTCAAAAATGACCTTGGGTTAAAAATGTTTTCAACAATGCACAAGGGCCCTGTTCACCAATCTGCAAGTCTTTCTGCAACTCCTTCCTATGGGCCTGGCTCTGAGCTGGGGCCAGGATCAGTCCCTGCCCTCGAGAAGCTTACAGTTCAGGCATTGCTGGAATGCCAAGTGTATGACCTTTGTATGGGACCCTGGGCCACAAAGCACCAGGGAAGGTCCTTAGGAGCAGCTAGTGAGCACCTGGTCCCTGCTCAGGAGGTCACACTCTAATGCAGGAGGACCTGACCTGGGGGCTCAGGGAGGCCTCTTAGAGAAGGGAAGTGGGAAGCAGGTGCATGCCAGGCCCAGGGACTGCCCAGGATAAAGCTAATGGGTTAGCTACATGGATGCCAATGTGGAAAAACCAAAATTGGGAAATTCATGGTAAACAAGGTTGGGGCAAAGAACTATGGGAAGATATATGGGACATGTCTTTTGTTACTAATTTGTCAGTTTTTCATGTAGATGCTCACGCACCCCTCACTATGCCAGAATGTGAATACAATGCACATGTTGATCAACTAGCAAAGATGGCTACTTAACATATTGTCCCTACACTGACACCAACTGATGACCTGGTACTAGCAAAATGGATCCACCAAATGGCCAGCCATTTAGGGGTCCAGGCCACACACTGGTGGGCACAAGATTGAGGTATTAGTATCTCTTACTCATTGTTAAAGCAAATAACAGAGGAATGTCATATATGTCAATTGGAAAAGGAACGAACTGTTCCCAGGGTAGTAACTGGAGAAATAGGAAGGGGAAAAGTTCCAGTCCAGATCTGGCAGATAGATTATATTGGAATGCTATCCCAAGATGAAAGATACAATTTTATATGTACTTGTGTTGACACCTATTCAGGTGTACTAGTGGCTTGTCCTTATAAGAATGCAACCCAGAAAAACACCTGTAAAACTCTAGATACTTTAAGTCTACATTATGGAACCCCAATGCAGATGACAATGGGTCACATTTCAAAGGTTATGAGAGGAAGAGATATTGTGTATTGAACAATACAGTGGATATATCATATTCCATGTTATCCACAAGCATGTGGATTGATAGAAAGAACGAATGGATTGTTGAAAGAACAGTTAAGAAAGTTAAGTTCTAATAATTCGTATCACCATTGGAAGGATAATTTGTTTACTGTTTTATGTAATTTGAATAATAGACCATTAGGAGAAGTACACCTCTGGCCAGAATGATGACCCTGAATATGCAACTTAGAAAACAGCAAATACATAAGACCCAAAATATTGAGTATTGGACTGTGAGGGAAGATGTCCCACCACCATACCCAGGAATACCTGGTTTGGCAGGATATGATTTACATTGTTTAGAGAACTTTTGGTTGGATAGAAAAGAGATAAGAAAAATCTCTACTGGGATATGTATGAGAATCCCTAAGAATCATTTTGGGTGGATATTACCTAAACCAGGATTAGCAGCTCAGAAAATACATGTATTGACTGGAGTGAGAGATTCTAGTTATCAAGGAGAAATTATCATGACACTCCAGAATTTGGGTGAAGAACCCGTACAGTTGTGTAAAAATGATGGTTCAATTCATTATTACTGCTTGTGAAATAATAACTCTTGTGAAAACTGACTCTCCTTCCAAAATAACTATCAGAGGAAAGGAAGAATTTGGTTCTACTGGCAGAATAAAATTGGGAGCTAAAGTATGGGTAAAGTGGAAGCCAGATGATGTTCCAAAGTCTGCAGAAATCATAGCACATGGTAAAGACAATAGTCTAACGGTGGTTTACCCAGGAGGAAATGATTATGAAATTGTACCCCTGACTCATGTATTTTATCATGAATAAGGCTATGATAGTCTGTTTTTTTGGTTTTTATCTATTAAATTTGTTTGTGAGATTTGTTTTCTGCAGACTTAGTACCACCCACCTGCAGATGCCTGATCACTTAAGCCAGATGTCACCCTCTGATATGTTTGGATATCACCTCTGGACCTGTCCATGACTGTGATGTGTCATCCCTGGACCTGGTGTCAACTGAGTTTGAGATGCCAGCTTGCTAAAGAACTGAGCTCTCAAATAGGACCCTTTATCTTTTGGGGCAGGGACAGCTCTATGTCCAATTTCTGCAGGAAGAAGCATTGGAGGATGAGACCTTCACCCCTTACCCTAAGATTTTGAACTCCATTCGTTCGAGGTGGGGAATGACATTGTTTTATATACTTATCTTATGTTATCCCTGTTATATTGTTGTGTAAAGTTTTGTTGACACCACTTATCCCAGAATTCCCATTTCCCTATGTAATGGGTAAGAAAGATCTTGGGGCCGAATTTGGATTTGAAGATCTTTCTCACCCATTGATAAGCCACATGACAGGTAGCCTAGGACACATGCGGTAGGAGGAGCTTCCTGACAGGAAAAGGAACTTGTCACAGGAAATGCTAAGAGAGACAGAGATGTTATGACTACTTAATGGCTGCCATCGTGATTGTTAGAACTTAACAGACTGACTTAGCTGTACTGTGAGTTTGTTTTGGGGAAGACCCCAGCAGGGGGTCAGAGACGTTTTGGGATGGCAAGTGACTCTCCAGGTTGTGATGTTGTGTGTGGAATGTTTTAGTGTTGTGATAGACTGGATAAATGGCTTGTGGGATATGGTTCTCTGGTGTCTGAATAAATGGTTTACCTCTTCTACCTTCTATGTGGAGAGTCTCATATACTTTGCGATACAGAACTACATAGGCATTTTGACAATTATCATCTACATTGTTATTATTGCCTTCCCAGGGAAGGCGAGTACAGCAGAGAAGAAGCTGGAGGACAATCTGGCAGCCCCACAAGCTCTCAGCTGTGGAAACATTTGTTGGAGGTGCTGGCCCAAGAGACCTAGCTCGAACACGCATCCCTGTCGAAGAATGTCTCTGAGTGCCCTGTTCTATCCAGCACTGCAGAGTGCCTGATTCTAGACAAGGAGAAGGACCCCAGAAAACTGAGGCAGGGTGGGGGGCTGTGGGGGAGAACCAGACCAAGACCAATTTCATTGGTCAAAGGAACTGCAGGGGTGGCGGTGGTGATATAAAAAGATCTGCAGGTTAAGAGGATCATTGTCAGTGATGCCCCAGGTGGACTGAAGTAGGGAAGGGGCTGGAGGCAGAGAGACCAGCCCTAAGACTACTGTGGGCACTCCATGATGATGGCTGAGTGATTGACGAAGAATAACCAGATAGGTACTGTGATCTGGACTGGCTGGTGGCCTGGTGTTTGAAGGAAGACTCATCTGGAGGCTACATGGAGATTGCAGGCTGATGGCTGGATGAAAGTTCTAAAGGGAGGGCTACTGGGGCACTCTGGAACGATTCCTGGACGTTTGAAAGGGAGACCAAAAGGCTAACAGGTTACCGTGGACACTCTGAAAGGGAGCCCAAACAGGAGTCTTTTGGGTTCCCCTTGAGCTGGTGATTGGGAGAGCAAAAGATCAAGCAGGAGGCTACTGGGTCACTCCGTTGTGATAGTCTGGTGAATGGAAAAGGAGACAAATTATGAGGCTACTGATGGCACTCCATCGTGATTGCCTGTTGAGTGTCTGAAAGGCAGATCATCCAGGAGGCTCCCATGGGCAGGACAGGCTAATAGCTGGGTGACTGTTTGAAAGGGAGACCAACAGGAATCTTCTGGTTTCCTCTTGAGGTGCTGACCGGGTGACCAAAAGGGCAACCAACTTGGAGCCTATTGGGGCACTTCAGGCTGATGGCCAGTGTCTGAAAGGGAGGCAGCTTGGGGACTCTGTGGTGATGGCTCATGAGTGTCTGAGATGGAGACCAATCAGGAGGTAGCTGGGGATCTCCAGACTTATGGCTAGGTGAGTGGAAAGGGAGGCAAACCCAGAAGCTACTGGAGCATTTCAGGCTGACTGGTGGTTTACTATGAAGAGAGATCATCTAGGGGCTACTGGGTTACTCCAGGCTGATCACTGGATGAGGGTTCGAAAAGGAGACCAACTCAAATCTCTTCTGATACTATTAATGGTCAATGCCATGTAGAAAGCCACTTTTCCTTGCAAAGAAACATTCAAAACTTTCCCAGTGCCCACCCTTTCTGCCATCTCTGTGATAGTACAAAACTACTGACTACCCTCTCCTCTTCCTATGCAGGTGTGGATGTCTCCTTTCTAACTTGGAAGCTCTGTGATGTATATAAATTGATGTCAGATGAAAAGCAGAACCCCTACAGCCCCCATCCTGACCACATTAAAGAAAAAAAAAGATCCAGTGACTAATAACAGTAACTTGTTTTTTGTAGGTGCCTGAAGGGTGGTAACTTTCAATGATAGTACCATAACGATGGTGGGTACTTAGCTAGACTCAGTTTGGGGATGGAACCAGCATCTCCTGACTTCAGATCTCCTTCTGCCCTACTTTCCAACAGCAACAGTAACAGCAATAGAATTCAGAAAATTATCCATGAGGGAAGAGTTCCAAAGGGGATGTGAGTAAAGAGGCAGACTTGGTGTTATCATCTTCTGAAATTTTATTTATTTTTTTTTTCAAATTCAACAAACTCAGTATTACAGCTTCATATATCTTTTATTTTTGCTTGTACATTTGAATGCTTTTTTTGTGGATTACTACTAAGTTTAGAAAAATGGAAAATAAAAGAAAAAGAGGTGAAGTCCCATATAACTAGTTATGCATATAACACTATAGAAATGTTAGCTGTTATTAGCTTATATATATGTACATACACACACATACACAATACATACACACATACATTGAACATTTCAGTAGTTTTACTAAATAGGGTTTTTTTGTGCATCTGGAATTTTTTGGGATGATTACTAAGCTTAGAATTACATAAAGAAAATAAGGCTGACCCTAATAATATGAAATTGAATAGGAATAAATGAATAATCTTACTCTTGGGTTCAAGAAAACAACTTCACAAATACACAATGGGGAAAGGCATGATTAAACAGACAGTATTTTGTCTGAAAAAGACCTGGCGGTTCTAGTGGACTACAAGCTCAATATGAGTCAAATGTGATTCAGTAGCCATGAAACCAAGTGGGATTTCAGGCTGCCTGCCCTAAAAGAGGTATGGCTTCCAAGAGTGAGAAGGGCCCACTGCAGGCTCCTGTGGTCAGACCACAGCTGGAGCATGTGTTCAGTTCTGAGGCCACAACTGAGGAAGAACCGCGATAAGCTAGAACTTGTCCTTAGGAGGGCAAAGAGAATAATGTCAAAGTGCCTCTAGTCATGCAATGAGCACTGGCTGAAGGATTGGGGCATTGTTAGCCTAGAGAAGACTTGGGGGAACATGATAACTGTCTTCAAGTATCTGAAAGGCTGTCATGTGGAAGAGGAAGTACAAATCTTCTTGATGGCCCAAAGGGCAGAAACAGGAGCAATGAGTGGATGTTGCAGAGGTAAATTTAGGTTTGACAGAAGTAAAAACTTACTAATAATTAGAGCTCCCTCCCCAAATGGAAAGTGCTGCCATGAGTGATCGATCATAGGCATAGGGCTGGATGGGCACGTTATGGTTAGTCCTCTAGGGAGTCCAAGCCCTTCTGAGGTAAAGTGACTTGCCTACGGCCACACAGGTACTAAGTGGCAGGGCTGCGCTCTGCGATTCAGTCTGGGTCCAGAGATTCTTCTGTAGTTACCACCCACACTTCCACTGGGTTTTGCCCTCACTGGAGCGCTTCAAACAAAGGTTTGATTCTTTTCAAACTTCTTTAGGTTATAATGGGGATTCCTTGGTGGGCAAGGAACAGAAGATAAGCAGACCTTGAGGGTCTCCCCCAACATACACATCTATACATGCATGCATGTATATAATTTATATACACCCCCGCCCCCCATAATACATACATATATACATGTCAGTGGTTTAAAGGAATCGTGTAGTTGAGGCACTATTTAATTCAGATGGTGCAACAGCGCACCAGCTGCACTGACTTACACAACTCCACTGCCACCTGAGGGCAGCTAATGGAACGACAAGATACAGGCTAGTCTCTCCAATCACCCAGCAACCCTGGGAATGGTGAGAGATTCTGCCATCTTGAATCTCCAAGAGTTGACAAATGGCTATTCCGTGAACTTCCCCCACATTATTACATCCCTGCCATTAACATCCAGGAGAAAGTCTTGGATGTGGGATATACCAAGTTGGTCTAAGGTCATTCTGTTTTAAAGAATGATGATGTAAGTTTCTGTGGATATTTTTGGACATAATCACTTGCCTATATGCCACGCCCTCCCAGTGAATACCCCTTCCCGTCCCCACCCTGTCGATTTCCCCTTTAGTAAAAACACTGAATATGGTGATTGCAAAGGACAGTACATCCAACAGGGAGGAGGAACACGTTTTACTCAGAGTCTCAGGGACCAATACTGGTCACTGCGCTTGCTCTGGACTCAGTTGCCTCCGTCACTTCACATGTTCCCCTTTGTTTTGTATACAAGCCTGACAGTTTCTCTGAATATTGAATACTGGTTTGAATACATCTGTATGCCACAATTTGCTCAGTCACCCTCTCAATTTATGGGTATTTCCAGTTTTATGGTACTGGATGAGTGGTCAACTGCAAACTTCAAATGACGACATGGAAATACATTTTAAATCACTAATAGCACAAGAAATTAAAATTAACACAGCTCTTCAGTCTCACCTTACACTATGCAAATTGGTGAAGACAGAAAAGATGGGCACAGAGGTGGAGAGAATATGCGAAGATAGGCACCTTGAGGTATTTCCAAACATTGTGGGTTTCAATCTGAAATCATAAAAGTGTCTCAACTGTCTATACTTTTGACCCAGGTAGCACATACTGGGTACATAGCCCAAGGAAGTCAAAGACAGAGACAAAGGTCCAATTTATAAAAAATATATCCATAGCAGCACTTTTTATGGCAGCAAAACACTTGAAACAAAGTAGATGCCTCTTGACTGGAGGAGGTGCAACAAACTATAGAAGGTAAATGTAATGAATCATTCCTGGGCAGTGAAAAATGATGCATATGAGGCAGAGTGAAGTAAGCAGAATCAAGAGAATATACATGATGACAACAACTGAAAACGTGACTAAAAGCTAGTCAAAATGAATAACGGAAAACCAAGGAAGGTCATGGGACATAATGAAACAAAATCCCCTCCCCTCATGGCAGAGAGATGGGGGAATACTAATATAAAGTGACGTTTACATTTTCACACATGGTGCCTATAATTTTCCTATTAATTGTTTTGTTATAAGAGATGGCTGAATCTGGAAGTAGTGGGTGACAAAAAAAAATGTATGATACAAAAATAAATCAATAAAATATTTTAAAGAATTAAGGTCCCAGAGTCCAAATAATAGTACATAACTTCAGGAGAGAATATTGTACAGTTAATCAGATAAGGTCTTAGCATCACCATTTCTATGTCATTGTTTTTGTCAAAAGATAGGGTTCATTTAGGGATGTGTAGAAAATGTGACGTGCATACAAAAGGTATTGATAAAATGTAGATTTAAAATCCTGCTGTAATGAATTTTGGTGCATATTGGACCTTCTTTCAATGGCTTCCTTGGGGGTATAAAATCAGTGGTGGAATAACTGGACCAAAGGGGGTGAACAGCTCTGTAACTCTTCTCATATGATTCCAAACTGTAATTTAATATGAGGTTGCTTATCTTTCCAGACCTCCTCCAACACAGACTATTGCCATCTTTTACCATCTTCACTAACTTGACAGACGTGATCCCTCACTGCTGTTTTAATTTGCCTTTCTCATTGTTAATAAATCAGAATATTTTTGTGCAGTTGTTGAGTTTGCATTTTGAAACTCCTTTGACCACTTATGCACTAGGGAACAGACTTGTGACAATTTTTGTTAATTCCTCATATTTTGAATGTATGAGATGTCTGATGCAAATATGCTTTCCTAAACCAAAAGCTTCTTACCTTATTCCAGCTGCAGTGACTTTGTTATTATGAAAGTATTTTAAACAGTTGAAAATTACTTAGTTTGTCTTCTGTAATCTTCTCTATCCCTTATTTGGTAATGAATTCTCCTCCACCTTATTTATGATGAGCACTTCCAGTTATTTTTGTAATGTGCCCTTTTATATTTAGATAGCTTTGATATGTCTGACATCTAGAATCTATAGGGTATTGGCAAATTCACAATATCCTCCAAGAGATAAATTGTCAAAGGATATAAACAGTCAATTATCATTACTCCAATCAAATCATACTCTTCATTGTGGCACAGAGGCAACCCTGGGTAATCAAAGGAATGAAAGCTGCCAAGTCAAACACCATGGTGGAGAGGTGACAAGGGAAGTTTGAAGAGGCTCATAGCCAGACTGGCTACAGAATAAACTTGCCCAGCTAAAGCAACTGTAAAAGAACTTCTAAGTCACATGAGAGTTGTCTGCACTAGCACAGGCAGTACCCACACTGACGAAGTATCACTTATCTGACACTTCCTAAGGAATCGGCTAGTGCTGCAGGAGTTCCTGCATTCATGGCATCTATTAGTTTCTCACCAGCATGGATTATCTCTTGTTCATTCAGGGGTCTGATCTGGCTGAATGGTTTCCCGTATTCATCACACCCAAAGGGTTTTTCTCCAATGTGGATTTTCTGATGTTTCCTAAGACTTCCATAACGGCTGAAAAGTTTCCCACATTCATTACATCCAAAGGGTTTCTCACCAGTATGAAGTCTCTGATGATGAAAAAGAGATGACCTGTGGCTGAAATTTTTCCCACATTCATTACATTCGAAGGGTTTCTCACCAGCATGAGTTCTCTGATGTTCAGTGAGGTGAACCTTCTGGCTGAAGGCTCTCCCACATTCACTGCATTCAAAGGGTTTCTCTCCAGCATGAATTCTCTGGTGTTTCGTAAGGTTTCCTCTCTGGCTGAAGGATTTCCCGCATTCATCACATTTAAAGGGTTTCTCTCCGGTGTGAATTCTTTGATGTTTTGTAAGGCTTCCACTCTGGCTGAAAACCTTCCCACATTCATTACATCCAAAAAGTTTCTCACCTGTATGAATTCGCTGATGATAGAAAAGGGATGTCCTATGGCTGAAGTTTTTCCCACACTGATTACATTCAAGTGGTTTCTCTCCAGCATGAATCCTCTGGTGTTCAGTAAGGTGTCCTCTCTGGCTGAAGGCTTTCCCACATTCATTACATTCAAAGGGTTTCTCTCCAGTATGAATTCTCTTATGTGTGTTAAGGTGTCCTCTCTGGCTAAAGACCTTTCCACATTCACTACACTCAAAAGGTTTCTCTCCAGTATGAATTTTTTGATGCACAGTAAGGCTTACCCTCCAGCTAAAGGCTTTCCCACATTCACTGCACTCAAAGGGTTTCTCTCCAGTATGAATCCTTCTATGTGCATTAAGATGTGCCCTCTGACCAAAGACTTTGCCACATTGATTACACTGAAAAAATTTCTCCCCGTTATGGCTTCTCTGATGTAAAGCAAGGCGTGAATTGTTGCTGAAGGCTTTTCCACATTCATTACACTCAAAGAGTTTCTCTCCTGCATGAATTCTCTGATGTTCAGTAAGGTTCCCACTCTGGCTGAAAGTCCTCCCACATTCATTACACTCAAAGGGTTTCTCTCCAGTGTGAATTCTCTGATGATAAAAAAGGGATGTTCTGTGGCTGAAGTTTTTCCCACATTCAGTACATTCAAGGGGCTTCTCTCCAGCATGAATTCTTCGATGTTCAGTAAGGCATATCCTTTGGCTGAAAGCTCTCCCACATTCATTACACACAAAGGGTTTCTCTCCAGTATGAATTCTTTTATGTGCATTAAGGTGGCCCCTCTGACTGAAGACTTTCCCACATTCATTACAGCCAAAGGGTTTTTCTCCAGTATGAATTCTCTGATGCACAATAAGGCGTACCCTCCAACTAAAGGCTTTTCCACAGTCATTGCATTTAAAGGGCTTTTCTTCAGTATGAGTTCTCTGATGTATAGCAAGACATGAGGTGTTGGTGAAGCTTTTTCCACATTCATTGCATTCAAAAGGTTTCCCTCCACCATGAATTCTCTGATGTTTAGCAAGGTTTCCCCTTTGGCTAAAGGATTTCCCACATTCATTACATTCAAAAGGTTTCTCACCAGTATGAATCCTCTGATGTTTAGAGAGGCTTCCACTGCGGCTGAAGACTTTTCCACATTCTTTACATGAAAAGGGTTTCTCACCAGTATGAACCCTCTGATGATAAAAAAGGGATGTCCTTTGGCAGAAACTTTTCTCACATTCAGTGCATTTAAAAGGTTTTTCTCCAGTATGACTCCTCTGATGTTCAGTAAGGCTTCCCCTTTGGCTGAAGGTCTTTCCACACTGACGACAATGGAAAGGTTTATCTCCAGCATGAATTCTCTGATGTTCAATCAGGCTGCCCCTCCGGATGAAGGCTTTCCCACATTCATTACACTGAAAGGGTTTCTCTCCAGAATGAATTTTTTGATGTACAGTAAGATTTCCCCTTCGGCTGAAAGCTTTCCCACATTCATTACACTGAAAGGGTTTCTCTCCTGTATGAATTCTCTGGTGTTTAGTAAAGTTCCCCTTGTGATTGAAGGACTTCCCACATTCATTACAGTGAAAGAGCTTCTCTCCAGCATGAATTCTTTTGTGTTCGCTAAAATAGCTTCTCTGACTAAAACCTTCCCCACATCCATTATATTGAAAAGGTTCTTCCCCAGTATTCATTATCTGATGATAAATAAGGGATGTCCCTGGGTTGAAGGTCTTCCCATATTCATTATATTCATAGGGTTTGTTTCCAGGATTTACAGGGTGGAATGGAAAAAGATCTGGGTGGTAATCAAAGGGTTTCTTCCATTTATTGTACTTACAATGTTTATTCTCTAAGGACATTCCATTATATAAAATAAGGTCTGAAAACTGATCAAAGCTGTTTCCAAGTGGATCATATTTAAAAAGATTTTGTCCTGAAGGAACCCTCTGTTGTGGAACAAAGATTGACCCCAGATCAAAATCTCTCCCAAATGTATTACTTCCATGGATATTCATCTCATCAAAATTTTTCACATTAACAGTTTCTAGTTGACTATATTGATTCTCTTGGTTGGCTTTCTGTCTCTCTAACATGACGTCATATGCCCAATCTTCTCCCATTGTAGAATCCCAGAAACCATCTCTTGTGAGTTTCTCGTCAGATGTTCCCATACAAATGATGGGCTGTGGAACTGAGTCCAAGGTTTCACATTTAATCTCCTGATTAAGGGAATCTGAAAGAAACACAGAAGTATCAATATTCCCTGTTCTTTGTGTGAGGAGAAAATTCCATTAAGGAGAATGATTATGAATCTGGAAAAGGCAGGAAAAACACTGTTCAATTTAATTCAACAAGCACTTATTGAGCTCCTGCCACAAGTGAAGGTAGGGGTGTGTGTGTGGTGGTGGTGGGGGGATACAAAGGCAAAATACAACAGAAACTGCTTTCAAAAAAGCATAGCATTGTGGAAGGAGGGACACGAGAGTGATGACTTCAGAGAGTAACAGCACCCATAGCATTTGTCATTAGACAAATGAAATGAATTCTCTTCCAGGATTTTGGAAGCACTTAAAGATGGTCTCAAAAAATCATGGTTGGTAATTACTGGGAAAATATCTGTACTTTTAAAAAAGAGAACTCAGCTAATTCTGGAAACTACAAACTGGTAAACCTGCCACTGATCACAAGCCAAATTCAGTAAGTGATCAATAAACAGGCAGTTTGTGAGTATTCAGAAAAGATCTAATTACTAAGATGCACAAAGGGCTCATTAAGAAGAAATCATTGAAACCAAGTTAATTTCTTAAATCTTTATGATTTCTGGACTTGTGGCTAAGAGGGATCTAAATGGAGGGGGATGGAAGCAGAAGGGATGTGCGAGGCACCATGCACTTAACACGTTATCTCACTTGATCCTAACAACAACCCCTAAGGGAAGTGCTTTTATTATCCCCATTTTACAGCTGGGGACATAACAATGATGATAATAATGAGAGCTAACATTTATGTAGCACTTACAGCTCTGCAAATACGATCTCCTTTAATCCTCAGAACAACCCTGAGAGGCAGGTGCTACCTTAGGTCCTTACTCTAGGCCCAGTGTTCCAGCCACTGCACCACCAGCTGCCCTGGCCTTCAGCAGCATAGCTGATATTTCCAGACAAGATGGAAACGTCTCAGGATCACTGGAATGCGCATGGAGTCAAGCGCATTTGTGTTTGGGGAATAACCTTTTTCCAGGAGTAACGCTTAGAGGATTTCATGTCAACAGCAATCGTTCCCAGAGTTCTCCAGCGCCAAGTCTCAGGACAGGCAGTGCGGGGGCCCCATGAGCAAAGGGCCAGACTCTGGGTTGAGCACAAGGCCCATGGACAGGCAGCTAAAGAATAGTCAGGAAACATTTATTAAGCTCCTACTAAGTGCCAGGCACCGTCCAAGTGTCAACCTTCCCAATCACTAGCAAAAGGACTGGATAAGTCACAAGCTTTTCTCCAAGATTCAGTTTTCTTTGGGGCAGCTAGGTGGTGCAGCGAGTAGAGCACCGGCCCTGGAGTCAGGAGGACCTGAGTCCAAATGCAGCCTCAGACACTTGACACTTACTAGCTGTGTGACCTTGGGCAAGTCACTTAACCCCAATTGCTCTGCCTTCACCCCTCCAAAAAAAAAAAGATTCAGTTTTTTCATCTGAGGCTTAAAAGGCTTATTCTTTGTTGGTTCTTCTGCCTGTTGAAGGATGAAACTATCCCTAAGATGAGCCAAGAATGTATTTATTGATGGGAGAAGCAGCCGCTTGTCATATGACTAGAGTTGATGTTGGAGTAAATAGGTCCTGGGTTCAAGGCCTGTTCCTGAAACACGATGACCGTATGATTTTGGGCAAGGAACACAGGCTGAGCACGCTCAGGTGACTCTCCAACACTCTAAGCTGAAGATCTGAATTGGCCAAGGAGTTCTATGGCCAGGGGCTCCCTATACTGATGAAATCACAGATCTGGCCCACCCTCCAAAAAGTGAGCAATACTTGTACTATTTACCTGATAAGATGGTGGTAAGGACAGTGCTTTATAAATGCGAACCGGTAAAATGGGGACAACCCTACCAATAGCTAGCATCTATATAGTGCTTTACAGAAATGCTATCTCATTGGAACTCCAAAACAACCCTGGGAAGCAGATGCTATAATCACTCCCACTTTAATAATGAGGAAGCTGAGGCTGGTAGAAGTTGTTAAATGACCTGCCTAGGGTCATACAACTAGTTAAGCCTGAGGTCACATTTGAACTCAGGACTCCTGGGCTCCAGGCCTAGAATTCTATCTACCCAATAATAGCACTGATCTCACAGAGTTGTGAGGATCAAAGGAGATCGAACACTTACAACATTTTACAGCCTTTGAAGTGCTATGGAGATGTTCACCATCACCATCGCCATCATTATCATCACTATCACTGTCATTCCTGTCGCCATCAACACCACCACCACCATCATTATCACCAATATTATCATCACCATCACTATCACAACACTACTACCACCTATATCATCTGCACAATCACTACCACTGTTACCATTACCACCACCATCATCACCCCTATCAACATCATTACCACCATCCTCACCACCATCATTAGCACATCACCACCACCACCACCACCATCACTATCATTACCACTACCATCATCACCACCATCACTACTATCATCACCACCACCACCACCACCACCATCACTATCATTACCACTACCATCATCACCACCATCACCACTACCATCACCACCATGACTATCACTACATCACCATCACCACCACCACCACCACCATCACCACCATCACTATCATTACCACAACACCACCACCACCACCACTATCATTACCACTACCATCATCACCACCATCACTACTATCATCACCACCATCACCACTACCATCACCACCATGACTATCACTACATCACCACCACCACCACCACCACCATCACTATCATTACCACATCACCACCACCACCACCACCACTATCATTACCACTACCATCATCACCACCATCACTACTATCATCACCACCATCACCACTACCATCACCACCACCACCATCACTATCATTACCACTACCATCATCACCACCATCATCACCCCTATCAACATCATTACCACCATCATCACCACCATCATTAGCACATCACCACCACCACCACCACCACCATCACTATCATTACCACTACCATCATCACCACCATCACTACTATCATCACCACCATCACCACCACCACCACCACCATCACCACCACCATCACTATCATTACCACTACCATCATCACCACCATCACCACCATGACTATCACCACATCACCACCACCACCATCACTATCATTACCACTATCATCATCACCACCATCACTACTATCATCACCACCATGACTATCACTACCTCACCACCACCATCACCACTATCACCACCACCATCATCACCACCATCACCACTACCACCACTACCATCATCATCACCATCACAACCATCACCACCATCACCTAGATCAAACACGAGCACCTTCATTCTGGGCTCCCATGTCCCTTCCCAGCCTTATTACCCATTGCTGCCCTCCTTCCCACAATCTGGTTGTGCCAAGCCCAGCTTCCTGCTTCTCATATACACCATTCCCTCTCCCATGTCTCTGTTCTTCCTGGAAGGCACTCCCCCTTCACCTCTGCCTCACAGAACTTTCAAGCAAAAGAGGCCTCTCTCAATCCACCCCCTTGCTAATGATCCATCAGCCCATAAGTAGGTATCAGACCAAGCTAGAGAAGAAAGCCATGGGCAAAAGGGCCCTTGCTCAGGTCCGGAAGGGTGGTTCTATTGGCCTGAACCCAAGGAGGGCATTAAAGCTTGGATGAGATTATCAGAAGGACAGGGTCTTCAATAAAATGCAGTCCCAACATCCGAGATCATGGCGAGGCTTAGCTGGGAAGGAGTGGGTCCATCCACACAGACGCAGCCCTGGCCCCCATCTGCTCAGCACTTCCCCAGGCAGGTACTGGAGGGCTTATTACCCCCATTTTTCAGATAAGGAAACTGAGGCACAAGAAGGCAAGTGACTTGTTCCCAGATACCTGAGCCCCCTCCCCCCAACATGAACCAAAGAGACACCCGAAACAGCCAACCAGATGCACACCTAAATACCAAGGCAGGATTCACCCCTGGACACAGCTTGGCCCTGGGATCTCACTGGGCTCCAGACCGCCTGGAGAAAAATCTCCCTCTACCCAGACAGGCTGGCACCAAGAGGTCAAGGGACTTGCCTGGGGTCATGGTGTCAGAAACAGAAAGAGAACTCAAGGCTGGCTCCCTCTCCCCCACACCCAACAAATGCCTCAGGGCCTCCTGTGCTCCCAGGCCACCCTCTCTCTCTGGCATCTCCCACAGCCTGTGCCGTGCAACAAAATCCCAAGTCTTCCTGCCCCTCAAGCCCACCCCCTGGGGTCCCCACCCAGCCCTCGAGGAGCAACAAGGGCCTGGGCTAAGCTGAGGGTCCCAGGTCGGAGGGGAAGCCTCTGGAAGGCCCTTGCTGACCCCCAGGACCCCTCTTCTCTAGCCCCCAGCTGTGCCCAGTTACGAGCAGGCCCATGGTGCTTCAAGCACCCTTAGCCTATCTGACTCTCCTTCCAATGTACCCAAATGGCTACAATGCTCCTGAGAACTCAATTAGGGCCATCTAGTTCTGCCAGGAAAAGGCAGAGGCATGGAGAGAAGAGCAGCTCTGACACCGGTGGGCTTGGGTTCCAATCCCACCTTGGGCACCTCGTCAGATCAGGCGTCCTCTGAGGCTCCTTTCTGTCCTAGACTGACCATTCTATCAGCTTGAGGATACAGAACCAAAACTATTCTATCCAACTGAACTGATGCTGATAGAGCCAATGGTGAGGGAGGCTGACCCATGCTCTGCCGAAGTCCTCACCCAGAACCAGCCTCTCATAGAGGCACCGGCTGTGGCCCGACACAGAGAATCTGTCTGGAAGGCAGCCTGGAGGCAGGGCAGCAGAAGGGACCCTCCCCCAAAAGGAGCTTTCTGCTTCTAGATTGTCCAGCCTGGAGAGGGGAGTCAGGGCTCAGCCACTCACAGCACAATCAAGGCCAGAATGGAGCTTAGGTGGCCTTTCTGAGAGCATGCCAAGACTCTGAGCAGAAGAGGCAGCCAGAGGCCACCAAGGAAAAGCTCAGGGGGACAGTCATGGCTTCCCACTCAAGTGGCCTAGGGCCAAGTGGGTGGAACCCAACCATAATGGTGGAGTCCTTTCTGAGAAAAGGGAGGGAGCCTGGGGATGAAAGCCCCATGGCAGGAATTGCACAGATGTCCTCAGGCCCTGTCCACCTGTGGCCTTGCACTCACCTGGGCAACCCACTCCAATGGTGGAGAACTCTGGCTGCTCCGGAAACAAAGGTACTTCCCCTCTCTCCAGCTGGGAGATGACCTCAGGTTTAGTCACGGGAAGCCCTGATGGGGACGGAAAGGAGGAGAGGATTTACCACTGGGCTGGAAGGCAGCAATCCCCTTCACTGGATGGTGTGTTTGTGTAATAGTAATAAAGGTGGGACTTTTTGCTGTTGACCTTTAATGATTCTGGCCTTTGTTTGAATAGGGCAGATAAAGTGGGATGTTTTTGTATTTCTCAACACTGAGACAACTGGGAGTCATTGATTTGTATCTGATATGATATTAGGGGTGGGGAACTTTTCCACACCCAGCCTGGGTGAGGTCGGGGCCCTTGGGGCCCTGAACAGGATATACAAACACAGAGGTTGGCATTCTCTCTCAGAGCTCTGCGCCACAGCAGGAGTGGTGTGTGACTCTGGGCCAGCCATTGTAGTAAGCTCCCTGGCTGAACACTCAGATGTTGATAACTATGAATTGTATTTGGTCTGTAATTCAGGGTGCTGGTTTTTATCCCTGAACTAAGTAAATGATATTTGTATGCTGGATTAAAGTAAGATTGTTAAACCCTTAACGTTGCTTTCCTTAGTAAAGTAGATCAAAAAGACCTGGGCTTGCAGCGTTCCATGAGCTGGGTGCTGTTGGTTTTACACCACCACAGCAGCTGCCAGCTGGATTGTTGAAACAGTTTGTTGGGAGCCTCACAACCACCCAGGCAGAAGACAACAACAGAGTCAATCACCTATGTTGGACCAATGGGAAAACTGAGGCAGGGAAGGCTCCTGTAAGGATCTGCTGGGTGTCAGAGGCAGCCCTCTGGGAAAGCACAGGGGACAGGAAGCCATCCTGGACCTGCTGAGCTGCCACCTGGAGTGGGGGACCTCCAGAGGCCTGAAAGGACACTGCCCCCTGCATCCCCAGAAGCAGGAGAAGGGGATCCATGAGAGGGGTGGGGAACTCATTTCCTCTACTCCCTGCCCACAGGGTGGGCCTAGGGATCAGCTGGGGTCTGGACCCTGGAGCTGAAGCTTCTTCTAGGTGGTGTCTTCCCTGGGAAGAGGGGAAGTGCCTTGAGAGCAGGGACTGTCTGGCCTTTGTCTGGCACACAGTAAGCACTTAACAAATATCTTTTTCTTCACATCTTTGCTGCAAAGACCAACCCAGAGATGGAACCTGAGCCCAGAGCAAAGCCAGGCTTTCCAAAGCTTTGGGCTTCCTTACCCAGGAAGACGAGGTTCTCATAGTTCTCCAGCATCACATCCCGGTACAGGGCCTTCTGCGCAGGGTCCAGCTGCGCCCACTCCTCCTGGGTGAAGTCCACAGACACATCCTTGAATGTCACAGATTCCTGCAAGGTGGACATGCCTGGACTGCGGAGCAGCCATGGACTATTCATCCCTGGGACCACTGGGGAAACCTAAAGGCAAAAAAGGCACAGGGGGTCACATAGTCCAGCCCCACCTGATGTCACTCCTTGCTGAGGCTGACCCCTCTACTTGCACAAGGGAGGCTTGGAGGCAGCCAGTGTGTGCACTGGATAGAGCACCAGGCCTGCAGGCAGGAAGGCCTGTGTTCAAATCCAACCTCAGACACTTCCTAGCTCTGCTTCACTTCTGACCGACTGGTTTTCTCATAAAATGGAGATCATAATGGCACCTCCCTCCCTCCCCCGTAAGGACCGAAGGAGAAAATGTCTGTAAAGCACTTTGCAAACCATAAAGCTTGAAGTAAATGAGTGCTGTTCTTGTAATAATGATTACTGTTAGATCAGTCAGCCAACTAGCATTGATTAAGCACCTACTATGTGCCAGGAACTGTGCTAAGTGCCAGGGATACTGAGAGAGGTAAAGGATGGTCCCTGCCCTCGAGGAGCTTACAGTCTAACAGGGAGATGATGTGCAAACAAACCTATACAAAGCAAGCTCTACATGGGAGCAATAGGAGATAATTAACAGAGGGAATGATCCGGGGAAGGCTTCCTGCAAGAGGCAGATTTGAGTCAGAACATAAAGGACGCCGGGGAGAGTGCTCCAGACCTGCAGGATGGCCAGAGAACGCCTGGAGCCGAGCCAGGGTCTCATCTGTGCCGTCACTAGATTAACCAGTCCTTGGTGGGGCCTGGAGCGGTTGGAGGGGCTTTGAATGCCAAGCAGAGCATTCTGTGTTGGATGCTGGAGGCAGCAGCGAGCCCCTGGAGTTGGGGGTGATCGGATCTATGCGATAACTACAAGTGGGTGACTGGCTATGTTTGGGGCATAAGGCCAGTCAGCAGCCAATGCCGTATTAAGCGGGTGCCTCCTATGGGGAAAACACTAAACTAGGTCTTGGGGAAAACAAGACAAAATCAAAACCACAACAAGAACTTGGTAAGAAGTTGGAGAGGTCAGGTCCGAGGCTGGGATCTGGACTTCTGGACAATGGCTGACAGCGTGGGGACGACGGGCTCCTGGCCAGAGATGGAGGCTGCTCAGAAGGCATTTGCCATGGGTCTCACCAATCTAATCAAAAGAGCTTTAAACTCAATAGCACAGGGGAGAGAAGCCAGCCAGTGCACATGCCCAAGTTGGTCACTACAAAGGGACACCCAGAAACTCTTAGGAATCTGTGCTAAACGCCCTGGCCTCAAGGACCCAGGCCCAAATGCTCCAGACCATGGCATGAAACAAGACCACAGAGGGCCTACAGGCTGCAGGGCGCGACCCTGGCCAGACCATGGCTCCCTGCGCCATAGGAAGCTCTCCTCAGGTGAGGAAATCCAAGCGCCCAAGGGGGAAGCCTGACAGAGAACATCTGGGGGAGGTAAAAGGGGAAAGGACCAAGTGAGTCACTGGAGCCCACGGCAGCCTGCCCGGACAGCAGAGGGCTGTGGATGCCCCAGGCGTCTTCTGGGGCATGCTGTCCAAACTCGAGCCATCAGTGAGGACAGCTTCCTCCCTTAAAAGCCAGAGAAACCAAGAAGGAGAAAATTCTGTTCTCTATGGCAGGGCTGTCCAATCTTCAGTTTTTACTGAAAACAATAGCCAATATATTTTGACTTGCCATTTTAGTGAGGGCTCTGTGGTAGCTCGGCTTCATTTACTAAAGCATTTATGTAAATTTCTATGCTTGTAGGTGGGCTGCATAAATCCCCACTGTGGGCAGCATGCCACCCACAGGCCGCATTTTGGGCAGCCCTGCTTTATGGGATTCCCACCAATGGTGGGGGTGTGTGAAGCTAAGATGGCCCATGGCGGGTGGGGAAGGGACCCCTCCCTTACTGAGCTTGTGCCAGAGAGGGAGAGGCCGAGAGGGCAGTCTGACAACACATCAGCAACGTGCAGAAACATCACCGGAGACTCACCACCAGGACAGACATGCTAATGACAAGCGAGCGCTGCTGTCCCTGGGGAGTGGGATCCCTCTGCCCACCTCTCAGGGATATCCAGCCTGCGCCAGACAGGGGACTCCTTCAGCTAGGCATTGCCCTGGATTGTCCCTCTCAGATTCCTTAATTTATTTAGGGTTTGGTTTTTTTTTTTTTTTGCAGGAAAAATATATTTTATTGTGAATACTTCTGGCCCCTGCAAAGTCTAAGAGCCTATCAGCAATTATTGGTCCAGATCCATTCTCTACCACATAAAGTTGTTATGGAAGTGTCTGCAAATGAAACATGAGAATCAGATATTGCAATTTAGAGTGAGAAGACCCCACCCAGTCCAACCTTCTCTTTTTATGGGTCAGGATGTTATGTGACCCTACGTCAGACAAGCAGTAAGTAAAAAGCCCTGACTGTGAATTCTGCCCATGTCTTCCTACTCCCCACTCCCCAATCTCTGCCCTCAAGGCTAGGCCCAGGCACCCTCACAAAGAGCCAGGAAGTGATGTATACCAAGCAAATCAAACCATCACCTCACCACCACCCTCATCCCCCACCTACAACCACCATCTCCAGACCTCAGGCCCAAGAGCTGTGAGAACAGCAATTCCTGGGGTAAAGCCTCTAGGGAAGTGACACCAGACCAGGGCTCTGGAGGAAGCATAGCCACAGCTCCTGGGGGCCTGGAGAGTTGTTGGTACCCATGTCCTGGGCCCTCTTAGGTGGTTCGACATCAGAAACTGATGGGATGGGATCAGGGCAAGGTCTGAGCACTGGCTTTGCTGCCGCCCCCCAAGGACCATGGGTGGGACCTTCCCTCGGTGTTGTCCCTCTCATTAGAAGGGGAGCCCCTGGACAGCAGGGACTGTTCCTGGTGCTTAGCTCAGGGCTTGGCACACAGGAAGCACTTAATAAATGCTCATTCATCTACTTGGTCAGTCAATAAGCATTTAAGTGCCTACTATGTGCCAGGCACTGCGCTAAGCTGAAGGGGTACAAAGAAAGGCCAAAGATGGTCCCTGCCCTCAAGGAGCTCCCAGTCAAACAGGGGGATAACAAGCAAACCTCTCTGCATAAACAAGCTACAAATGGGATACAGATGGGAGGGAAGGGCAGAGGGCAAGGTCTGGCATTAATGGCAATGGAGAAAGGCTTCCTGTGCAAGGTGATATATCAGCCAAGCAACCCTTGGAGGGAGCCTGAGGCAGGGAGGTGGGGGAAGGGCACATCAGGAGGCCTGCAGGCCCAACACAGACTGGCTCAGGGAACAGCGAGGAGGCCAGTGCCTCTGGATCACAGGACTTGGAGGCTGGTGTAACATGTCAGATGGCTGGGAAGGTCAAGGGGCTTTGAATGCTAAAGCCAAGGACTTTATATTTGATTCTGGAGTGGGTAAGGAAGCTCTGGAGCTTACTGAATAGGGGGGGTGACACAGTCACACCTGCACTTCTGACAGATGAGAAGACAGACTGGAATGGGGAGACTTGTGGCCAGGATGCTGACCGCTGGGCTCCTGGGGCAGTTTGGGAACGAGGCGATGAGGAGGGGGTGCATCTGACAGATGTCACAAAGAGCAGGCCTTGGCACTGTCCTGGATCTGGGGGTGAGGGGTGGCAAGGAGCCCAGGAGCACTCTTGGGAGGAGGGTGGGTAACATGGAAGGCAGGAGGCAGGGAGGGCTCCATTTTAGACACACTGAGCATTTATGTAGTGCTCACTAGTGCATTTATACGGAGCTTACACGATCACTTCCACCTTGCCCTGTGATGACATGGGTCCTCTCTGAAAACGAAGACTGAACAGCTGCTCTGTGCCAGGACTGTGCTAAGCTTTGTACGATAACTACCACATTTAATCCCCACAACTCTGGGGAGGAGGGGCTGTTACGACCATTTTACAGATGAGGAAACTGAGACAGAGGTTAAGTGACTGGCCCAGGGTTACACAGGGAGTACGTATCTAAGGCCAGATCTGAATGTAGGTCTTCCTGACCCCAGGCCCAGGGCTCTATCTTCTGGGCCACCTGGCCGCCATCTGGTTCAAGATGTCCATTAGGAATGTGGAGATGCATGCCTAAAGTCAAGCTAGGGTTAGGGCTGCACAAATCAACATGAGAATCCACAGCAGAGACAGGAATCCAGGGGAGCTGAGGAAATTCCCAAGCAGTAGAGGACCCAGGCCGTCAGAGCTTCCATTCTAATGGAGGTCATCTAAGCAGGGTGAGCCGGGACTTAGAGGACACAGTTGTAGGGAGGTGGCCCTGCCCTAGGAATGAGCTGGAGAACAGCCTGAGGCTGAATGTGGGATGTCCAGGAGGTAGCCACTTGCCCTGTCTGCCTGGGGCAGGCCTCACGTGTCCCCTGCCTGGAGGAGGCTACATACCCTCATCTGAGGAGCCAACAGGGAGTAGGGGAGCATTGGGGTCAGACCTGGCACCCAGGGACCAGGAGTCAGGAAGACAAAAGCCTGAACTAGGGACGTGATGGTGTGAACAGATGGGGAGAGATGCCGAGGAGGCAGAAATGCCAAGGCTCGGCCAGCGGAGTAAGTGAGGAGTTAAGGAGGACATGGAAGCAGAGGCCTGGATGACTGGGACACCTGGAAGTCTGGACTAGAGGTGGGGGAAGGAAAGGAGGAGCTTTGTGGTCCCTGGAGGTGACATGGTGGTCAGGAGGAAGGATGATACCAGGGGGCGAATGCAAAACACGGGACAGACGGAAATAAATGGTGGGGCTGCCTCAGACAGAGTGAGCCTGGACTGGCGGGGATGGGAGGATGCAACCCGCCAACAGGCTGAAAGCAGTCATGAGTCCCTGTCCCTCTGTTTCCTCTGCCTCAAAAAGTACAGAGCCACAGTACTGGACAGGGAACTGTCTGGGAGGGCCAGCGGTCAGTCACCAGGGGGACATATCAGACAGGTGACGCACGGAGATCTGACTGGTGAGGGGCAAAGGCCCCACAGATCAAGGGGGAAGGAAGAGACCTTGACTCTGCTCCCCACAGCTGCTAGTCAGTCCAGCAAGAAGCATTTAATATGCACCTATGTGCCCCACGCCCACAGGAAGCTTAGAGCCTGTCTCCCCCATGAACAGAAGCTTCTTGAGGGTAGGGACAATATCCCCAGCACTCCACACCACGTCTGGCCCACAGTAAGGCTTAGTAAATGCCTGTTTGTTAACAGATTCCTTACAGAAATTTAGAAGGTATTATTAGGTGGTGACTGTTGAGCACGTAAGGAAAATATCAAGACTTGTCCTTGGGTCCTAAACTGAACTTCACCAGCATAGCAGGGGGGAAACATGGGGGCCACTGATCTGAAGAGCTGGGGAGGGGGGAGATATCAGCAGACAACAGGTAGAACGTGGTAGCCACACAAAGAATGGAGTCTGGCGCTGCGCTATGGGGGTGGTGTGGCCCTGCCACCCAGGGCACCATGGTGGAGGGCTGCTATGGGTCAGCTAAGAAAGGCCCACAGCGGCATGAAGTTCTCCAGACATCAAGTGACTGCATCTTTTCATTCCTGGCCTCATGGAGGATCCTGACAGTTCAGGCCTGGGGTGGGAGGGTGGGGTCAGTGGAAGGAGGTGGAGAAGCCTCAGGGGCCACCAAGAACCCTCCCTGAGTGTCCTGGGGAGCAGACCAAGGGAGGACAAAGGGGCAGAAAGAAGCTAGAGAAAGCTTTCAGTTTGAGGTCAGGAAAAAGGTCTCCCCCAGGGAGCAGACAGACTCAAGATGCAGAAGGAGGCGGACCCTTTCTGTTACAAGGCCTGTGCTTGGTTTAGTTTCTCAGTGAGGGGAAGGTGGGGGTGGGAGAAAAGTGCTGGATGTGGAGTCAGGGAGATCTGTGTGACCCTGGGCAAGCCACTTTCCCTCTTCTGCTTGTGTTCCTCACCTGTAGAAAGGGAAGGTAGGCGCAGCCATCTCCCAGGGTTGTTGGAGGACCATGTGAGAGGAGAGGTGTAAAGCACTTGGCTCGGCCCCTGTGAACGTTATTATTTTTATCATCATCATTACTGTTTCTGCTACTCGGCCTTTTTCAGTCGCGCCCAACTCTCCGAGATTCCATTTGGGGTTTCCTTGGCCAAGATTCTGGAGTGGTTTTACATTTCCTTCTCCAGCTCTTTTTACAGATGAGGAAACTGAGGCAAACGGGGTTAAGTGATCTGCCCAGGGTAATGCAGCTAGTATCTGAGGCCAGATTTGAACTCAGGAAGATGAGGTTTCCTCATGCCTGGCACCCTGTGCACTATGGCGCCCCCTAGCTGCCTATTACTGCTGTTAAATCTATAGGGATGTGGGTGGGGGGAATCCCCCACTCAATCAGTGCTGTAGCTAAGTCTCACCATGCGCTGCCCTGGCATACGGTGGCTATCTTCTGGACGGATGGAGACTTGTCCAGTCTCTTAGGGAGCTCTGAAGTCAGCTTGGGCCGTGATGAGCTTGAGAGGGGATAGCCAGCCAGCGGCTGCTGACGTGGGAGCAGATGGCGTCACCGAAGGAGAGGGGACAGCGAAGGAGAGACAAGGCCCAGGGCCAAGTGAAAGGAACAGCTGACGGGTCTGGGAGGAACTGAAGGTGAGGAAGAGAGGGAGAGGGTCCTCAGGCAGGCTCTTGAACAATCTTGGAAGAAGGCCCCATCTGTGCTGGGAGAGGAGGATCAGGCTGTGCCTTGTGGGCAGTGTGGCCTTGGCTCCAGCAGAGATAAGAGGAGGCTGGCAGCCTTACAGTGCTGAGGGTGGGGAGTGGAGCCCACCTTGTACCAGGGGGCCCCAGGAACTCACTCTCCCTCACCCCACCATGTCCTCACAAGGCCACCCTTTGGTTCAGGCCTCTGCCTCTCACCTGAACAACTTAAAGAGCTTCTGCTCCACAGCCCATCCTCCACGTAGCCTCTGAAACAGCTGGGCCACCCCCTACTCAATAAAGTGAATGAATGAGAAGACATTTATTCAGTGCTTACTGTGTGCTAAGCACCAGGGACAATTCTTGCCACCTGTGGGCCTTGGGGGGTGGGGAGCGGCGGCAGCAAAGCCAATGGTGAGGCCTCTTCTTCCATGTTCTTGCCCTGATCCGATCCCATCAGTTTCCGATGTGGAACCACCTGACAGGGCCCAGGACGTGGGTACCCAGAACTCTCCTTTCTGGGTCCCCAGGCTGCTGGTTTGTCTGCTCACTGCAGTCACTTCCTCTTACCTCCTCTGTTCGACATTCAGAGTCTTCTTTCTAGCTGTTATGACGCTCCCATTAATCCTTCGACTGTTCTCACACGTCACTCTCCATCTCCCATCTCTGTCCGCTCCTCACCCTGGCCCCAGGGATACCCCTGTTTCCCTTTACAAGACTGCCTTCTACAGGAGGCCTCCCCGGTCCCTGGAGTCCCCTGGCTTCTTGGGTACTCTACAAACTACCACCACCTATTTTGTCCACACCTAGAGATACAAATATCACCTCCCCAACAAAAAAGCCTGTCTGGCTTTTGTCCCTCAACCCCTAGTACTAGCAGGGTACCCAACTGGCCATCACTGCCCAGCCTTCACCTCTTCAAGCGCTTCACCCCTCCTACACCCATTCTCTGCTCTGTGACCCCCAATCCCTCCAATCCCTCCAGGCTGTCCCTGGCCACTGGCCCAGTCTGGCTCCACTCACCTCCCTTCCCAACCGTGACCTCACAGCAAACCAGGCAAACTCTACAATCAGTCCCTCCACAAAAACTTACTAGAGGTCTACGTGCCAGGTACTAGGGATAAGAATGCAGACTATACAGTCCCAATCCTCAGGGAGCTTGTATTCTAATGGAGGAAGACAAGCCCTCGGAAACAGAAGCTGGAATGGGGGAGGGGAGATGGAAGAGGAGGGAAGGTGCCCAGGAGGGGCCAAGGCTGCTAAAGGGAAGGTAGAAAAGTCCAGAGGGTGAGTGAGGTGGGGGTAAAGGGCACATGGCCTAAACTCCTCTGAAAGGCTGATCCAAGATAGGGCCTCACCACTTCTGAGAGCTGAGGACCCTCCTGGGGAGGAAAACTGAGACAAACAAGCTACAGAGACAGTAGACAGGGGAAGGTATTATGGCTGAGGGGATGGGAAAGGTCTCTGGCAGAAGAGAGAATCTTGAGCTGAGTCTTGCAGGAAGCCAGGGAAGCTAACGGGCAGAGGTGAGGAGGGAAAGCATTTCAGGCAAGGGGACAAAGGTCCAGAGAAAGGAGAGAGCATGCTATATTTGGGGAACTGTGAATAGGCAGTCCCTGTTACTGTAGAGGGCGTCCCTTTCCTCCCAGTTCCTCAGCTCCCAACTTAGGAGTCATCCTGGGCTTCTCACTCTCTTGCCCCCCAGATCCAAGATTGTGCCAAGGCCTGTCCATTCCACCTTTATAACATCTCTCCAGTAAGCCCCCTTCTCCCCTCTGACCCTGCCCCGACCCAGGTACAGGCCCTCATCATCTCACACCTGGACTATTACGGCAGCTACTGGGGAAGGTCTGCCTGCCTCCAGTCTCTCCGCAAAGTGATTTTCCAAAAGCACAGATCTGATCACGTCACTGCCCCTACTCAGCATACTCCAATGTCTCCCTATCATCCAGGATTTGATACAAAATGCTCTGCTTGGCATTCAAAGCCCTTCATAAGCTGCCTTCTCCTACCTTTCCGGTCCTCTTCCATCTAATGATGCTGGCCTCCAGGCGATGTCTATGTCTCAGTTCTGGGCATTCTCTCTGGCCATTCCTCAGGCTTAGAACGCCTCCCCCACCTTGACTACTGATGTCCTCAGCTTCCTTCAAGTCCCAGCCAAAATCCCTCCTTCTACAGGAAGATTCCTCCATCCATGGGCCTTCCCTCTGTTCATTATCTCTGCTTTGTCCTACATAGAGCTTGTCTGTCCAGTCATTTACATGTTGTCTCCTTGATTAGATTGCAAGCTTCTCAAGCCTCTTTTTGTATCTCTAGCACTTGGCCCAGTGACTGGCACATAGTAGGTGCTTAACAAAATGCTTGCTAACTAATTTGACTGTTGGTGGATAGTAAATTTGTGAAAAGAAGAGTAAGGTGTGAAAAGGCTGGAAGGGTAGGAGAGGGCCACACTATAAATGGCTAATGTGCCTAAGAGAGAACTTTCTAGGGAGCTTCTCAAGTCCGGGTTGGGATGGGGTGCGTTTAAGTGTGTGTGTGTGTGTGTGTGTGTGTGTGTGTGTGTGTGTGTGTGTGTGTGTGTGTGTAATGGACCACAGTGGGGAGAGACCTGAGGCAGGACACCAATGAGAGAAGGGTGCTATGGCAGACCAGGCTCTACTCTCAAACCAAGTCCTGACAAGACCATGGATTGGAGCTGGCTATGAGGAGGCCTGGGGGCCCTAAGGGGGTGCAGTGGGCTAGTTCAGCTGACATCATTTGCCCCATCCACCTTGGCTCCTCTTCACAAGCTGCTGAATATAGCTGAAGACACCCTGAAATAGGAAGGGCCTGTATGTCCTTGGACCTCAGCTGGACCCTCCCTGCAGTGCGACAATCCCACCTCCCTATCCCAAACCTTCTCTTCTCTCCTCAGTCGCAGTGCAAGATTTGGCCTATTTGCCTGAGAACAACAAGGTGGCCATTTGCTGAGGGCTCCGCTTCTCCCCATGTCTCCTCCGGGCTCTGACAAAGAGGAAGTTCTTCCTTCTCTTCCCAAGACTGTTCTCTCTTCCCACCTTCATGCTGCCACAAATCTTCGAGTCTCTAAATCCTTCATACCCTCTCAGGAGATCCTGCCATCCCTTCTCAGCTCATGTCCTCAGAAAAGCTGTCTACACTTAACACTTTTACTTCCTCTTCAGATTCTCTTCTCAACCCTTAGAAGCCTGGCTTCTGACCTCATCAGTTGAAGGATATTTCTTTGGTCCTCACCCTTCTAGACCTTTCTGCATCCAGGTCCCAGCTACCTACCTGAGGCCTCCCCCCAGGGGTCTCTCCTGAAGCCTCCTTTCATGGCCATAAGATGAATAGACCTCTCCAGCTCAACATGTCTGAGGCAAAATTCACCTTTCCCTGTTTCCATATGTTGCTACCGTATGCATTCGTTCGTGTGCACGCGCACACACCCCCCCCCACACCCCACACCCTCTCACCTCCCACCTCCATGCCTGTGCCCTGGCTGTCCCCACACCTGAACAGCTTCTGGAATTCCTGCTTTCCTTCAAAATTCAGCTCCCTGCCACCTCCCACATGAAGCCCACAGAGATCTCCCTGGCAGGCTCGGGTCTTTTATATGCCTATTTGTACACATGCTGAGGGCAGGGGTTGTCTAGCCACTATGCTATGCGGCTAACGGGCACCACAGTGTCTGTAGCGCTGGACATAAGAGTCAGAAAGACCTGAGTTCCACTCCAGCTTCAGATACTAGCTGTGTGACCCTGGGCAGGTCACATGACCACTGTGACTCAGTTTTCTCACCTGTAAAATGGAGGTCATAATGGCATCTCCTTCCCAGGGTAATGGGGAGGATCAAATGAGATTTCTGTAAAGCACTCTACAAACCTTAAAGCTATTCTTATAACAATGAATGTTATTAGGCCATTAATTAAGCACCTACTGTGTATCAGGCGCTGGGGATACAGAGAAAGGCAAAAACAAAACAGTCCCTGCCCTCAGAGAGCTTATGGTCTAACGGGGAGGACAACATGAACAAAGATACACAATCTCTACACAGAATAAATGGGAAATAATTAACAAAAGAAGGCACTGAAGTTGCAGGGGGTGGGGCTGGGGAAGGCTTCTGGGAGGTGGTGGGATTTGAGTCAGGACGGTCAGCGGTCAGCACAGAGAAGGGGGGGGTGGCAGGTATGAGGATCACTCAGAGAGAAGGCTCAGAGCCGAGAGATAGCGGGTGTCATGGGAGGCAGGGTCAGAGCCTGGAGAGGGAGAAAGAGACAGGTGATGAAGGCCTCTGAAGGCAGGAGGGAGCCATGGTCAGATCGACGCTCTGGTGGCTGAATGAGGGGCAAGCACGCAGACCCCTCAAACCCCACCGTGTTATGCTTCCCTTTGCCAAGGACCTGCTGGGCGCCATTCCCGGGATGAGGGGAAGGCCACAGCCACAGGGATCACCCTTGCAAGGCACAGTTCAGCTGCCCAGGATGACACCAGAGCCCTAGCACAGCTCGTTCCTTATGGGGCCACGTAGGACACTCACTCCCCGCCCCGGGGGGATACCTGGTAGTACCTGTCACCCACCCCTGCCCCTTTCCAGGGAGCAAGAATCCCCTGGGAACTGTGCCTCTGGCCCCAGAGTGACGCCTCCAGGCTGGCCACTTGAGTCTGGAGAGGCTTCCCTGACAGGTTTCCAGGTCAAGGACCTTGGCGGAGCTGCCCGGAGGAGAGCCTCAATGAGGCCTCCCTGCTCCTTGGAGGCTCGGGTGCCCTTCTCTGCATCACACTCGGAAGACTCTTTGAGGCCTTGGAGGCCAACTTCCTCATGGTACAGGTGAGGAAAGTGAGGTACTGAGGCAGGTCCTAGGCCATGTCCACGGCCCTGCAAGCCAAGAGGGATCTAAACCCTGGTCTTTCTGGCTCTTATTTTAGGGAGAGAGAAGGGCAGAGCAAAGAGCACCCAGGACGCCACAGGTCCGATCAGCCTTGCCTATGACCATGGCTGTGGGGGCGGAGGGCAGAGATGATAGTGATGACAACAAAGGCAGCCACCACTGAAACAGAAGGATTGGCCAGGGGCACCCACAGGCCTCCAGGGTCTGGGTCCAGGGGCTCCCAGAGGAAGGGGTGGGGCCCAGCCAGTCCCGATCTGAAGCCCCGGAGTCCCAGGCCCGAAGGCCCGGGGTGCCAGGGCCAAAGCCCCAGGGGTCCCAGACCAGGCCCAAAGCCTGGGGTCCCAGGAGAGGGACGGACGAAGGGAACAGAAGCCATGCACTATAGGAGAGGAGCAGGATCCTCGGGGGTAGGGTCACAGGCCATAGTCCTGGGCACTGGTAGAGCTAAGGCACATCAGAAAGAAGAGAACTCTGCAGAGAGTGACTGTGAATTTAAGAGGAAGGTTAACATGTCTGAAAAGTCATGAGAGAAGCCCAACTCCAGAGTAACATCAGTGCCTGCCCATGCCCTCACCTGCCCCAACCTGTGCCTATCCATCACTGGGCCCTCCCCAGGTTATCTGGCCAGGGCTTGTCTCGTGGGACACGATTGGATGACAGAGGATAGCTGTGTCTTTCTCTGCATCCTTGGTACCCAGCATCATGCCTGGAAAGAGCTTATGTATATCAGTCAAAAAGCAATTAGTAAGTGCCGACTGTGTGCCAGGCCCTGTGCCAAGGGCTGGAGATTCAAGAGAGGCCCAAGACAGTCCCTGCCCTAGAGGAACTCCCAGTCTACAGGAGATAATATGCAAAGCAAGCTCCACCCAGGAGCATAGGGAGGTGCTGGAAAGAAGAGGATGGGAAAGTTTCCTGTAGCGGGGTGAGAGATTCATGGTGACTTGAAGGAAGCCGAGAGGTAAGGATGAGGAGGGATAGTCTTCCCAGCAGAAGGAGGCCAGCACCACTGGATCAAAGGGGAGGGGGCAGGTCACGAGGGGCTCCAAAGGCCAAACGGAGGGAGCCACTGCAGTTTATTGGGGGGGGGGGGCGGAGGAGACATGGCTGGACCTGGGCTTTAGGAAAATCCCTTTGGTGGCTGAGTGGAGGATGGCCTGGAGTGGGAAGAACTCTGAGGCAAGCAGTCTTCCAGCAGTAACTGTGATGATCCAGGCCAGAGTGGGGGGAGGGTCAGAAGAGGGGAGCATGAAAGATGTTGGGATGACAAGAGGAGCAAAATCCAACAATGTTTAAAAAAAAAAGGACACGTGAATTCTCCCCTAGCCAAAGTAACTGACCTTGAAGACAAGATGTGCTTAAGGACAAGAATCCCCCCAAACCAGAATGGCCCGCTTCAAGAAATAATACAAGAAAAGTCTCCAGAACTCCAGAACAAAGTGCCTTCTGACCACCTCTGTAGATCACCCCCCAGAAAAAAGATCCAACACCACCAAGCTTTAAATGCCAACGCATGCAGAGGAGGCCGCCGGGTGAACAACGCAGGCTTACTCTGCAGTCACGAGAAAGCTGAGGAGAAAATAGAAACTCACCTTCCCCAGAGGCAGCTCGGCCCAGAGGAGTCTGTCTGGCACAAAGAACCTTCAACTGAAAGAGGGACACGGTATTCCTGGCTAATCAAAAAAAAAAAAGAAGTGGGCACGAGGCACCTTGCAAACATCCCCAACACCAGAAGTCCAAGAGAGCAGCCAAGCAGATGAATTCAAAAGGACTAAGGAATGCAACCCATTTTCTCATTTTCAAAGGGTGCCGTGGGGGGTGGGGGAGACCGGCTGAACTTTGGAAAGGAGGAGGAAGGATCATCACAGGATAAAAAAGGAGATAGATCTAAGATGAGGAATCAGGATGAGGGGGGAAGGGGGCTGGCACATAGTACTTAACAACTGTGGGCCGAATGACTGACAATGAACACTCCCTGAACTAGGCCGGGCCTCCCGTGGGTGGGTGCTCCTCCCTTCAGGGGATGGGGGAGGTAAGAGGCAAGAGGAGGCACCCCTGCCCCCCGCTGGCCAGGAACAGGGAAGGCACAAAGGCCCCATTAGTGTGCAGACAGTCAATCAATAAGCACTTTGCAGGGCACAAGACAGCCCTGCCCTCTGGGGGCTCATGGTCCCACGTGGAGGCTGAGGGGGGCTGATGTCAGGGCAATGGACAGGAAGAACCAGGAGGGCATGGGAGTCAAGCAGGGAGGTTCACCCCACAACAGGTAAGGAAAATGGGCCCCAGAAGTGAAAAGTGACCAGGGAGATGGAGCCGGGGGTGACAGGCACACTGGAGCTCAGACTCGGCTGCCTGTCCCAGGCAGAAAGGACTGACCGCTGACATTTCCATGACCCTCCGATGGGACTGGGGGCTCACCACTCCAGGCCAGGTGATGGACAGACTCACTGAACACCGGGGATGGGAAAGCAAAAGGCGTCAACAGAAATAATAAGTCAAAAGGCATGAGGATAGAAAACAGCGGAGTCAGCATGTGCTGACCAAAGGCCAGGCCCGAGGCAGGCCTTTAGGGAGCCTTTCCCTGACTACATCCTGTGACCCTCACAACTACCCCAGGACATCGGTGCTGTCACCCTCCCTGGAGAAGTGACTCAGCCGGGGATCCTAGCTGGTGAGTGTCTGGGGCTGCATTCCCTGAGGACAGGCCAGGAGCTCGCTGTCTGAGAGCCTGAGGGAGCAATTTCAGACCTGAAGGGCAAAGGGGCATCCCAAGGAAGGCCTGGGAACTCTACACACTGACCCCAAGGTTCCTCAGGCCCAGAATCAAACTGGCTATGCAAGTGAAGGGACACTTGGGCCAGCTGGTCAACAGGAGAGGGGGTTCGATTGGGCTTTGTTTTTCCCAGTGAGGGGGCAGTGGTGGAAATGAGGGCTCATTCATCGAAAAACAAACAAAACACTGAGAAACAAAAACAGAAACTATTCAAAGCCCTCCCTAGGAACACCCCGGTCCCTCCTTTCTCTGAGATGAAGTTCAGGCCTCCTCTCTAGCAGGAGACCTTTCCTGACTGCCCCCCTTCCCTAAACCAAACGATCTAGGTTTTAACTACCTGGCACATATTTGCAGTGGCCCACCTTACCTTTATGCTGAGCATGCATATGCACAACACACACAACCCCTCCCCACACACGTGCATGTATACTGGCCTCCTCCCCATCCGCTCTACCATACAACACATCTAAATACGTGTACACATACACGCACTCACCCGTACACACATGTATGTATGCACACAAGTACACAGACACATACACAGACATTATATGCATACACACCACCCACCACCCCCCCACACACATTGGGAGAAGGGATTCCCCTTTGCTCTGAGCGCACACAGCTGGACACGTGGCTGGGCTGAGGGGATGGCCAACGTGACAAGTCCTAAAAAGGACCCCCAGTGAAGAAGTGAGAACTGAAGAGTCTTAAGGAAAATGGGTGGGCTCAGGGTACGAGGACCTGTACGAGGTACAAGTCACTGAGGCACCAAGTCCTGCTGCCAGAGATGGATGGGACTGCAGGGTCACTTTATGCACCAAAGACCAAAACAAGACTGAGGAATGGAAGGTCACATGGAAAGGAGACCCCCCACCACACTCCTCTGCTGGCCCCTCCCCGTCCAGCTGACCAATGGCTATAGTGACCCGCGATGGAAGGGGGAAATGGTGCAGCCCCCCCGTGGCCATCTTCCGGGTTTTCCATAGTTTCCCATTAGAGCAATCCCTTCAGTCAGGGGTTTCCAACCTTGTTCTATGTCACAGACCCCTCGTCTCCATCCTGGGAAAGGCTCAGAATGAGGCTAAGTCACAACTTAAAATGCACAGCGTTACAATAGAAACCAATGATACTGAAATAGAATGTTTAATTTTTTAAAGCATTTAATATTTTAAAAATATGCCGCCCCGCCCCCATTCACAGATCCTCTGGGGGGAAGAAGGTAGCCCACAGACTTGCTGGAGCCGCCCCAGATTGGGGAGGTCCAATAGCCTTCTGGGGCTCACTCCAACACCTGAAGGAGCGCGCCAGCTACAGAGGGTTCCTGGTGCGTCCACACCACGGTCACTTTCTGACCCCTGGCATTATCCCAAGTGCGACAGACACAAAAGCCTCTAGCCCATGCGTCTACTTGTTGCCTCTGAGAAAATATGACGCCACAACCCCTCCCATCCCAACTTGTCCTATGAGGCTGGGCTTCCGGACCCTTCTGCTGGCCAGCAATGCAGCAACAAGGTGATCACAAACGGGTCTGGCCCCCTGCCTCTGGGAGGACAACAGGCTTGGCGCAGACAGAGGAGGACTGCTCACGATTCTGGCACCCAGGGTGGCTGCCTCGCACCCCAGGGAGCTCCTGGGGAAGCCCACAGCTGCGCTGCTATTTTCTAGAGTGGGTTGGCATTCACACCCAAGAGGCCAGAGAAACAACAGGGCATGAGGAAGGAGACCCCAGAGGCCCGGCCCTGCCTGCATTGTCCAACAAAGGGGGACAACCACCGGGCTGGGCTTAAAACCCAGTCACCCAATGAAGAGCATAGAAAGACCACGCCCCCCAAGAGACCAAGGACGTGTGTGTGACATGGCCACAAACGAAAGACTCAACGAGGCCGAGGGAGGCCAGGAGGACCCCTGGGCAAAGGGGATCTGTGGTCAAGGTCGGGAAGTCCCCTGGGCTTGACCCTCCAAGTCTGGGGGCCCTGTGCGCATGTGCAGAGGAAGACCACAGGATGCAGAAAAGGGGGACCCGTGCTCAGCTCAAGGGGTGAAGGGCAGAGAGATCAAGAGGACAAATGGGGAGGGACCAGGTGGATGGAGCTAATCCCCCAAAAGCATCCCATGATTCCCCTCGACCAAGAAAGAGGTGAGTGGCCAGGCCAGTGAGGGGCCCGAAGGCAGCAGTGATTGCATGGAAAAAAGAAAGAAGTAGTAGGAGGCAGAGGACGGGACCCAAGGCTGGAGGCAAGAGGCCGCTTCTCCTCACGGGGTCTAAGCCGAAGTCCTGTGGGATCACTTGTTTGAGAAGGGCCGCAATCAACCAAGGGGAGAGAAAACCACTCCCAAGCCCATGGATGGCAGCCAGAGGTACCCAGGTACAGCAGAGACCCAGGAATCACCCCACTTGCTGGATAAATCATCCCCAGGAGAGAAGCAAAAGCAGAAAAAAGACCAATTTGTAACAAGATTCAGAGCCTCACACCTGATGCTGGAAGAAAGCAATGCCAGAGGGGAGGAGGCACCCCCAGGCTCAGAATGTAGGCCCTGGCACCATCCCCTAGGGACAGCTGAGGTCTGGGGCTCCCTGCTCATCCCAGAGCATTTTTTTCTTTCTCTCTTCTCCAATCCATCCCTGGACCCAACTCAGGGCTTTGACCAACCTCTCCTTCCCCACACCAGGCTCCTTGCTCCCCTCCTTGGGTGCCTGTGGGCATTTCTACCCTCTCTGGACCATACAAGAAAGGCCACTAGGCCTTGCTCCAATATTTCCTCCTGGGACAGTGGGGTCACAGAGGCCCTGGAGGCTGTGCCAATGACACCTGAGCACTGTCCAGGCTGACCTCGTCAAGAGTGCAGCTGGCCCCAAGGCCACAGCAATTCAGGGTACAAAGAGTCCAAAGGGACCCTGAGTCCTGGGCGGCCCCTTTTTATGGGGGGGAAGGCAGGGCAATTGGGGTTAAGTGACTGTATACGTAAATAAGGAGGGCTTTCAGCACTTATTCAATGAAGTGCCCTTGAAGAGTTTGGCATTTATCTCCTTGACTAAATTAGGTAACCAAGGTGGGGCCCATGAAGGGAGGTCTGATTATATCCTTGCTCCCTAGCTATTAGGTGCTAAATCGATGTGGGCGTGAAGCCTTCCAGGTACTAGGGGCAGGTGCTAACTCCAGAGCCAATAGTAAGAGGTTAAGTTCTAGCCACTCAAATGATGCTTGATGATGGCTAAAGAGTGAACGAAAAGGGAAGACAGAGCTGTTTGCTTAGGGCTCTCAGTCTTGGCGGTGCTGACGTGGAGACTCTGGGCAGCTGTAGTTAAGAGCCCCCCAGCTGAACTCAGATGTGGATGCTTTTGGGTAACTATGAATTGTATTTGGTCTGTTTGTGTTTTGTTTGAATTTGCTCTGAAGGTCAGGTGCTGGCTGTTTTCCCTGAACTAAGTGAATGACGTCTGCATGCTGGATTAAAATAACCTTGTTAACCCCTTAACGTTGCTTTCCTTAGTAAAGCAGATCGAAAGCAGCTGGGCTTGCAGCGTTCTGCAGGCTGGCTGCTGCTGGTTTCACACTGCTAGCCGAACTGTCGAAACAGCGACTTGCCCAAGGTCACACAGCTAGTAACTGTGTTGAGTGTCTGAGGCCGGATTTGAACTCAGGTCCTCCTGACCAGGGCTGGTGCTCTACTCACTGTGCCACCTAGCTGCCCCCTGGGAAACCCTTTCTGCTGAGGACAGAGGGAGCACCCCCAATCCTTGGCCCCTGAAGGAGGGTACCCAGGGCAGTCGCCTCATCGGGCCCTACCTGGCGCTGTCCTGGACTTTGTCATGGCCTCACACCATGCCTGGCACGTAGTGGGCACTTGATAAATGCTGATGTTTCTGCTTTGGCGGGTCTAGACACCCACAGTAGTGGGAGTCGCCCTCTCTAAACACGCACTTAGGAGGTACGGCCAAAATGGCGGAGACCATGCAGCGAACTCTGCCGACATTCCCCTCCGGAAAACTTTAAAAACAGTGCCTCGGATCGAATCCAGGAGAAGCAGAGCCAAGGACATGTCAGGGTGAGACCTTTTTCTAGCCCAAGACAACTTGGGACGTTGGCAGAGAGGTCCGTGACACCAGGAGGGGGCCGGCCTGCGGGCGCATGTGGGGGCAGCGCCAGGGGCAGCGTCAGGAGCTCTCATGCAGAGGTGGTGGGGGCGGGTCAAACATCTAGTGAGGGCAGTTCTGGGTTGCAGTCCAAGAGGGGCACTTGCGGTCAGTCACAATAGAGTAGGAACAGGGGCCCTTACTGGGTAAAGAACCAGAGGGCAGACCAGGACAGCAGTGACCACACCTCTCCCCCAATCACATCACCTAAGAAGCACCAAAAACTTGCAGATCCTCCAAAACCAGCTCTGAAGACATCAGCACCAAAAAACCCTGAAGCCTGGGACCATGCCCTCCTCCCCAGAGGTAAACAGAGCCGACTTTAACATAAAGTTCAAAGTCAAGAAATAGGCTGGAACACCAAGCCAACGACAAAAAAGGAACCTCACCATAAAAGCCATTACGGTGACAGAGATCAAGACATAATCTCAGAAGACAATGATGTGAAAATATCTAGGGGACACAAGCCCAATAAGAATTGCTGGAAGAGTTAAAGAAAGCTGAGAGTGGTAGAAGAAAAGTTAGGAAGAACTGGCAGTGATAAAAGAAAATTATGAAAAAAGAATTAACAGCTGGGTAAAGGAGGCACAAAAAATATTGTCTTAAAAAATAGAACTGGGCCAGCGGAAGCTAACAACTCCATGAGATACCAAAAAAATCATAAAACAAAGTCAAAAGAATGAAAAAACAAAAAGAAAATGTGAAATATCTGCTGAAAAAACCAAATGGCCTAGAAATAGATCAAGGAGAGATCATTTAAAAATTACTGGACCAGATGAAAGCCATGATAAAAAAACACCAGGCATCATATTTCCAGAAATTATCAGGGAACATTGCCCTGACATTGCAGAACCAGAGCGCAGGACCGCTTGAGCCGCACTCTCTCTGCACACGCTTGGCTGGGTAAGGGCGGCAGAGAAATCTATCTTACGGGTCAAAAGGAGGGGAAGGGGTGGGGACAAAAGGGAGGGCCGAGAGAGGAGGCTGGGATCGCCTTTGCATGACTTCACTCGGATAATCGATGTCATATTGCTCGACTTCTCGATGGGTGGGGGAGGGGAAGGAGAGCATTTAGAACTCGAAATAAAAAACGTTAAAAAGGAAAATAATAAATGTTTCAAAAAAAATTTAAAACCAAAATACAAGCGTGTACTTAGAGACCGCCATCCCAGGGGGCCTGGGTGAGGCACCAGTGAGTTTCTGCAGGGACAGAATCCTTTCCATCTTGACCCTGCTCCTACCAATGGAGCAAGAGAGACTCAGCCCATAGGAGCCCGGGGCAGGGGGTGGGGCACCAGAGGGTGAGAGGCAGCTGGAGCTGAGATCAGAGCCCCACAGGGAAGAGGCTGCCGCCTGAATCCTGACCCAGGCCCAGCACCTCACCACCTACTACGCGAGACAAGTGAACCCCAAGAGCCACATGGAGGGGCTCAAGCAGCCCAAAGCCCCGGGGCCCGGGGAAGTGGCGGCAAAGGGGCTTTGGAGGCCCAACATCAAGGGCCCATCCTCGCAAAATCCAACCAGGAGGGGAGGGGAGGAGAAGGGAACAGTGTTTAACCAAACCAGAGGAGGTTTCTAAAGAAAGGTCTGGGGTTCTGCACCTGCCTCTTAGCATCCACAGAGTGTCTACTGTGTGTCAGGAACCTCACACCACGCCCTCCCCCCACTCCTTCCTGCCCTGTGCAGGGCAGTGGCCCAGGCTGGCTGCTGGGACCACCGTGTGGAAGGAAGCACTCTGGCCCTGGAGTTGGGAAGAACTGGGTTTGGATCCCCTCTTGTTCGCTCACTACTGTGATAATGGCTGTAGTGATAACACTAGCGCCTCCCTGGCAGGCTGGTTCTGAGGATCAAGTGACACCACGAGGGTGAGCGTAATGCTGGGCACACAGCAGGCGCTGTATAAATGCTCAGCCCCCCCCCCCCCACCTCAGGAGGCCTCTGCTGACCATCACTGACAGGCAGAAGCCAGGGAGGTCAAAGCCAGGACAGGCCTCTAGGGGCCATCCGTCCTCACTCGAGCGAGCCACCCGAGGGCACCCGGAGAGATAAGAGAAGAGCCGCACTGACCTGGAGAGTGGCTGCCAGCAGCACAGACGGTCTGTCCTCCTCTGGGAGCTCCCTGAGGCTCCTCTCTTGGCAGAAAGCTGTGTCTTGCAAGGGCAGAGCTGAGGAGAGGAAGACTGAGCTTGAGTGAGGCTCTAGGGAGGGGGTTCCTGTCCAGCACTAAGGGCCCCCACCATCTAGCACAGCCTCACCCTCCAGACCCCCCTCCCCCACCCGAGAAATCGCTGAGCTCCAGCTGATGCCGGCTGGGCCCGGCCCCACAACCCTGCACCTCTGCACAAGGTGCCTCGTGCCCGGAAGGCTCCCAGGCGCCCATCGCAGCACCTTTATCTTTACTGTCTGTGACCATGCTCCGCTCCCTTGGGGGAGGGGAAGAGCAGGAAGGCGGGCAGGGAGGGGGGTTCCCTGAGCTTGCTCCTGACCCCCACCCTTTGGTGCTGGAACCCAGGGCTCCTACCACTCTGCCCAAGGGCGTCCCAGCTCCAAGGTGGATAAAGCACGGCTGGGTCAGGGCCGCTGGAGGTCTCAGACAGCCAAATGCCTCCATTTGTAAGCTGGCAACTACAGACCGCTGGGCTTGACTTCAACGCCCCAAGCCTTGGGTACAAAGGGGAGACGTCTAAGTGGCTGAAAGCTTGGGCCCCAAGAACGGGGCTTGGGGACAGCTGGTCGGGTAAATTCTCCTGCAATTCAAGCGTCCACACAGTACAGCCCTGGGCTGAGGACCTGCTGACCTAACGGAGGGCCACGAGGCCGTACCCTGGAAGGCCTCGCTGAGCTCAGAGCCCCCACTGGCCCTGCCCGACCCAGGCCAGGTCTGCCTCCTTCTCTTCGGAGGTGGCCTGCAGGGGCCCAAGTCGGGCCCCAGGCTCCATACTGCCCCGCCCCCCCCCCCCAAACTCTGACACTCACTGAACCAGACCTCCTGAGCCCCAGGGCCACAGAGGGACCGTCACCCTGGGTCGCCCAGCCCGGCCTCAGCGACCTGGCCCTCCCTGCCTCTCGAGGTCATCGTTACCATCCCCCTTCCCCACCAGGCTGTTCCCCACGGTGGGGGGGGGGGGGGCTCTTCATCCACCAGACCATGCGCTTCTTGGGGGCTAGCGCCATGGGCTCAGGGCCTGGCCACAGCGGGTGTTCCCAGCTCAGTGACATCTCCCAGGCTGTCCTGGCCTCCCGGCAGCCCTCACCACCACAGGGAGCACCCCCGAAGAATCCCCAGCCTCTGCCTGCAGGCCCTGCCCCCCAAATGGCAGTCCGCTCACTGGCGGATAGCCCTCACAGGTAGGTAAATTTTCGTGCCTCAGTTTCCCCCACATTGCTCAAGGCTGGGCCCTCTGGGGACCCTTCTCCACGTAAGGAATCTTGGAAGACAGTTCTCTTGTTTCTCCAAGCCTTCTCTTCTCCTTCCTGATCTGCATGTTCTGCACTCAGGGCCCTTCTCTGGACCGCCCCCGGGCAAGGACAGAGGGCAGTGGGAACCCAAAGCCACCTGAAACCTCACAGGCTCACATGGGGCTGGAGGTCCACTCAGACCCCCAGGTCCTTTTCTCCCCACTCCCTAGGTCCTGTTCCTCTCGGCCTGGTCTCACCTGAGAGCACTCCAGACCCCAAGCCGTCAAGAGCCTTTGGGACCCAGTCGTGGTCCTCCAGAGCTCTTCTCTGAGCCTGGTGGGTCTCTGCCTTTATCTGAGTCAGTGACAGAGGGGCTCACCAGCGCGGGCCCTCCAAGCACTGCACTGGAGTCCTCAGGCCACCTTGCCATCTCCCACCTCCGGGAGTGAGCAGTGCCACCAGGCGTGCCTTCCCTCCTCCCCCATGCATACCGGTCCCTCCTCACCTCTGTCCTCTGGCCTCGGGGCCAAGTCCTCCATGGTCACCCCCAGCAGAGGAGCCGTCAGGGACTGATCACCTGATGGATGGATCGACCAGCAGCGAGGCTTCTTCTACCAAGGAAAGAAAGAGGTTAAAGTCAGGGCCTCCCCCAGCATGGGGGCGGGGCCGGGGTGCCCTGCGGGCTGAAGAGAAGCCAGGGACCCTAATGGACCACAAGGCGGGGAGGGGCCTGCCCTTCTCTAGGGCTGGCATGGGGGGGAGCTGGCAGGGCAAAGGCCCGGAGGCATGAGACGTGGAAGAGGCCGGGGTGGGGTAGAGGTTCTGGGGAGTGGGGGGCTGCCCTTCTCTAGAGCTGGCATGGGGGGGGAGGGGCGCCTGGCAAAGGCCTGGAGGCAGGAGATGCGGAGGAGGCCGGGGTGGGGGAGGGGCGCTCGGGGGCCACAGGCGCTTCTGGAGCGGGGCAGTGTCCCTCCGACCTGCCTTGGGCCGGGGCTGGAGGTCGCGGGGGCGGGGCTGTGCCGGGCGGGGAGGGGGCGGCCAGCGGGCTCGTCCAGCCAAAGCCGGTCCTCGGCCTCCAGCTCCTTCCGAAGGGCTCCTCCGCCCCCACCCTGCGAGCAAAGTACGCCTGCGCACGCCCATCACCCCTCCCCCCGCAACCACCGTTCCCACTGCGCATCGCGGCCGCCACACTCTCAGAAGAACAAAGGCCTGAGCACCGCAGGGGGGACTGCGCCTGCGCAAAACTGGGCCTGGAACTACACATCCCAGACTGCTGAGGGGCGCAGGACAAAAGCCTTAGGGCGGCGCCCGGGATGTACTGGGCTTGCGCACGGACAAAGAATGGCATTTCCCCCGCCCAACCCCCACCCCAACTACACTTCCCAGGGTACCACGAAGCCCTCGGCGGCCCTCACAGGACAAAAGCCTTAGGGCGGAGCCCGGGAGGTACTGCGCCTGCGCAGAGCGACTCCTCCAACTACATTCCCCAGAATGCCGCAGCATACAGTTCCGCCCCACCCCCACCTCCGTCCCGCCCCCGCGGCACTCGCAGAAGCCCCGCCCGCGGAGCCCCCTCCCCTCTTCGGGCCGTGAGACAGGCCCCACCCTTCCGCTGAGGTCCTGCGGGGAGCCGCGAGCATGATTCCCGGGCCCGCTCTCCGTCCCGTCCTGTCCCTCCAGTCGTCACTCACCGATCGTCGCGGTACCCGCTCGCCCTCCCACCGCAAAACAGCAACACTGGCCCACGCCACTCTGCGCATGCGTTCACGCGCTTGGTCGGGAACTACCTTTCCCAGCGGGTAGCGCGAGCCGGCCAGCGTGAATCGCGGCCCGGTGACGCCGAGGGATGCGCATCGGCATGCCGGGAAATGTAGTCTTGGCCCCCTCCGAGCCACCTGGCGCGGAGGAGTCTGGAAAAGAGTAGCATGCCCCTCTGCGGGAGGACGGAGGTGGCGCAGGGCTCGCCATGGAGCGGATCGCGCCCCAGCCCTGCTTTGAGCCGCTGTTTGTCCTTTTTAACGGGGAAGGCTCGAAGAGAAAATTGCATCTGAAAATGAACGCGACGTAAAACCAAAAATCTCCCCTAAAACCTTCAAGGGACTAGGGTGACTGCATAGGGTATTTCACAAAGTATTTGTTGCATCAGTAAATGCCCTCTTTATTTTTTGAAACTGAAATGCTTGTGTCTCTGCATCATTGCAGTGGCATTGGTGTCGACGTGAAAAGTTGCATTCACAAACCTTTCATAATGCCAGGCACATTGGCTAATGACCAATGCATGCACATCCTGCCCTCAGCGGGGCTTCCAGTCTACTGGGGGTGGGTCGGAGGAGGCACAAAACCTTTGAAGATAAACGAGAAGTAGGAATAGGGTTCGGAGAAGGTGCCTCCTGAGGGGAGCCTTAAAGGAAGCTAAGGATTCGAAAGGCAGAGGGCACAGCCTGGGCAAAGACAGAGAGGTAGGAGATCTCGAGCAAGGACCAGAGATGCCTCAATTTTGTATGCACAGTGCCTGACAAAGAGTGGACCCTTAGGAAGGGCGTGCCTGCGGTGTCAATGGTTCCCTGGAAAGCTAGGTTGCAGCTGCATCATTCCAGAGGTAGTAGGGAGGCGTGGGGTCTTCTTAGGGATGAATGAGACCATGAGACCATCATTTTACACATGAAGACCCGGAGGCCAGAGAGGTTGTGCCCTGTAAAAGGGAGCACAAAAGGTGAGGGGAGTCAAGCAAGCCCTGAGCCAGTCAGGTCACGAAGTCCTTATTCAGCCCCTTTCAGCACAGATTACCACGTGCCAGGCACTGTGCCAAGCCCCGGGACATACAAAAAAAGCAAAAGATAGGTGCTGTCCTCAAAGAGCTTCTGATCCAGGGGGAGGAGACGACCGGCCAACACCTGCAAGTAAGTTGTAGATGGGATCAGTGGGCGATAATGAGCGAGGGAAGGCTCCAGACCGAAGAGGGCTGAGGAAGGCTTTCCGACCACGATGGTCATATTATCTATGGGTTTAGAGAAAAGAAAAGCAGTCCCAGCTGTTAGGATTGTGGCCACCCCAGAGGTGATGCACCAGGCATAAAGCACTGCTGTGTATCATCCACGGAAGTGACCCTGATGGACCGGTAATGGCTTAGGTGAGAGGACTGTGAAGTTCTGCAGGAGGCTGTAGTTAATTGTGCACTTCTCAAGAAACAAACTTTCTCTGGGAAGGAGTGGTAAAATGACTGTTGTAAGGCTCCAGTCTCTGCCTATTATGAAATAACTCTGAGGCCATGTGGGTTCCTCTTATGTAAATCCAAAGAAACAACATGCATCCTGGCAGCCAGGCAAGCAAGGGTAACCCCAAGACTCTGGACTCACACAGACCATGTCCTGGTGGTCTTTCCCCAAGAAGGCCTGTGGCCCCAACCTGGAGTTAATCTGGGGAAATCTCCCAATATAGAGAAGGTTTCCTAAATGTGGATGAAGGGGTTCCCAGCTCCTATCCAAGCACTCAAGGTAGCAACATGCAAACAGAAATAGGACAGCCTTGATTTCACCCTGAAGAAAATGCTTCAGGGGCAGAGGCTTGGTAGCAGTCCACCAACAGACATCAGCCAGAAGGATCTGACCTCAAAGTTGCAGTCATAGCAACCTTGGGCTATTCAGTGAGTCCTGCCTTCCAGCAGAGCCCCATACAGTTGCTTCCTCACCGTTTACCCCTCAGCCCAAGACTTAGCTTCCATCTGGTATTTACACGCTGCCCAGGAAGCCAACGTCCTTTGGGAGCTCCTGGATGGGGCATCCCTTCCCCACTGCCAGTCTTTGTTCAAGGAACTCGCTGTCTGTGCCCTCCAGATGGATGCTACCCAGGATATCACCCTTTCTCTTGAGAAAGTCAGATCCACTCTGGAACTCTGAGCTTGGCCACCCTAAGTTGCGATTGCTCAGGAGGCAGGGCCACCAGCCTGGGACTTCCCTCTGAGTAGCCTTCACCCTCTGGTGCATGTTTCTGCAGGCTGCCTCTCAGCCTCTTCCGGCTGCTACCATCGGCTAAGCCAGAAGAACCCACTCTAAAGAAGCCCAGTATCTAATTTGTCTTCACAAGCTATGGAGACCACATGGAACTTCTGTGGATTCCTGCCACAAGGACACTGAGTAAATTAGACTCTCAAGCCTGAAGCTCACGACACTGGCTCTGCCTGGGCGGGGCTATCTCTCATATACACTATGGGCTTCTCCTTTGTGACCCCCCCCAACCTACCCCGTAAGTGTCAGAGGCTAGATTTGAACAGGTCTTCCTGACTTTATACCTGGCGCTAATTTGTGGGATGACTTGAAGTAGTCACGCTTTCATCAACAAAAGAGAGGAAGGCTAAACTGATAAATTAGATACTCAACTAGAAATAAACTAGCAAGACAACAAATTAAAGTCATCCAGTCAAACACTGAAATAACAATTCTGAAGGTTAAATAAGAGGATAATAAAGTTGAGTTAACAAGTAAAACTGGAACATAGTTTTTGAAAGAACACAATAAAACAGTTTGAAAGGAACAATTAATTTCTAAGTGTTGACAATGAAATAAGATGAATGATGAAGGTGAGATGCTGGAGAGGCCTGCTCCCACCGTTTCCTTCATTTTTCTTTGGTCTTCTTTTGGATCTTGACCGTACAGGAAATATTCCATTTTCCTTTCCCCCTTCCTTTTCTTTCTTCTTTGAAGATCATTAAACATAACAAAACCATTTCCAGGATCTCCTTGTTTATATGGCCCTTCTAAACCCTAGGCTTCTACATTTCTTCCTGATCCAACTGAAATCACTTTATCCTTGTCCAGTCTCTTCTGGTGGCTTATTTTTTGCCTGTATTTCTTAGGTTTCTCTTCATTCCTCCCTTTGCATTTCAAAGTTTCTACTCCATCTGGCCTTTTCACCATAAATGCACAGAAGTTCTCTATTTTATAAAGATCACTTTTCCCTGTAGGGCCATAATCTGTTTTTCTGGGACTGTCATTTTTAAAAATAACATTTTATCTATTTGTTTATTTACTTATTCATCAATCCATCCCTCCATCCATCCATCTATCTATCTATCCATCTATCTATCTATTTATTTTTAGGGCAGTTGTGGTGGTATGGTGGATGGAGTGCCAGGCCTGGAGTCAAGAAGACTCATTATCCTGAGTTCAAATCTGGCCTCAGACACTTAGTAGCTATGTGACCCTGGGCAAGTCACTTCACCCTGTTTGCCTCAGTTTCTTCATTTATAATATGAGCTGAAGAAGGAAATGACAAACTACTCCAGCATCTTTGCCAAGAAAACCCCAAATGGAGTCACGAAGAGTTACACAGGACTGAAACAACTGAACAACAATAAAAATTTCATTTTTTAAATCAGCAAAAATCTGCCTTCTTTCCCTTCTATCCCAGGCCTCACTCAGAAATGAGAGCGGCGACAAAGCCTGCTACAAACAGGGAGAACAGAGCAAAGTGAATTTTTGCATTTACCATACGTCTACATTACCTTCTGAGTGACTGACTCCTCAGCCTCTGACCAGGAGCTGGGCAGCATGTTTCATCATGAATCCCCTGCTCTAGTGTTCGGTCCTCACGTGGGTTCTAGTCCCTAACTCTTTCCAAGTTGCTTTTCTTCACTATGTTGTCTTTATCGCACAAATTGTTCAGCTGGTAATGTTCACTTCATAAAAGTCTTCCCGTATTTCTCTGAGACCATCCATTTCCTCATTTCTTATTGGTACAATAGAATTCCATCATATTTACATGTAATAACTTGTTCATCCATTCCCCAATTTATAGGTACCCTTTCAGATTCTCGTTCTTTGTCACCTAAAAGAAAGACCTATAAATAAATATTTCTGTACATCCTTGGAGTTTATTTTGCTTAAGGACAATCCCTCCCTTGAGGCAGCAAGGTGGCCCAGTGGATAGAGCAGGAGGCAGGAAGACCTGAGTTCAAATTTGGCCTCAGACACTTACTAGTTCAACTCTGTGACTTTGGGCAAGTCACTTAATCTCTGTTTGACTTAATCCACAGGAGAAGGAAATGGCCAACCACTCCAGCGTCCTTGCTAAGAAACCCTATGGACAGTACTGGCAGGCTGTGGTCCATGGTATGGGTATGAAGAATCAGACAGGACTCAACAACAATCACTCCCTTTTTAACATATTCTCCTTTCCCCCACCTTCCCTTTTCCCTTTTCCCTCCTATTTCGTTGTTGAAGGAGTTGTATTTCTGTACCCAAGTCTCTCTCTCTCTCCCTCTCTCTCTCTCTCTCTGTGCGCGTGTGTGCCCCACTCTATTTCTTTGTTTGGATGGACTTCCACTTGCGTGCCCAGTTGGTGTAAGACAATTTCCTCTAACCTTCCTTTTCCTCCCGACACCTTTGTATTCCCCTTCTCCTCTTTTCCCAATTTTTTCCTATGATCATGAAGAGAAAAGGGAATCCCTCCAAGGCTTTGCCCAGTTAGATTCTCGGTGTGACCCCTGATGTCCATAGAGCTCAGAGGGGACGCACAATCATTTCCCCATATCAGAATGTAAACAGTTTACTCTTGGTCAGTCCTATATCCATGTTCTTTCAGGTTTGCCTTTTTATATTTTTCGGTTCTGGTGTTGGTGCTTCAACGTTTCTCTACGGCTCTGGTCTTTTCATCAGGAATGTTTGGACGTTTCTCTGTTTCATTAAAGGCCTATTTTCCCTCCTGTAGAATTAGACTCAGTTTTTCATGGTACATGATTCTTGGTATAAGCCCATATTTTTTGCCTTCTGGAATAATGTGTTCTAAGCTCTCCACACCTTTGTGGTAGTGGCTGCTATATCTGGTGTGATCCTGACTGTGGCACCTTGGCACTTGAATCCTCTTTCTGTCTCCCAGAGTTTTTCTTTGGCCTGGAATCTCTAGATGGCTGCTGTAATGTTTCTGGGATTTCATTTGGCAGGGTGGGTGTGGGATCTCCTGAGGGCTCCAGACAGTGAGACCTTTGCCCTAGTGTCTGTGGACCTCCCTGTCTGTCTTCCTGTGCCAGTCTGGGTGGGAATAACGACTCCCTCTGACTTTCTGATGGACTTTCCCATCAGGATTCATTTCGGGCATTTTCTAGATCTCTTTAGAGCAACTTGAGAGGGAATTCTCTGTCCTTCTTTCCGATGCTCCTCCATCTTGCCTCTCCACTTGGTAAGTTATTCTTTTTTGTAAACCTTTGTCATTGGCCTTTTCAGTATCATGTTACAAGCTCTCTTCTCTTTTAAATACACGCTGCCAAATCTTTCATGATCTTGACTATGTTATCTCATTACTCAACCTTCTCTTCTCTGCTTGCAGTGGTTTTTAGTGGATCTAGAAGCTCTAGACATTGGCCATAATCTTCTTGGCAGTTTTTACTTTAGGGGTTTCTTCCAGGAGGTAATTGGTGGATTCTTTCAGTTTTTGCTTTACCCTCTAGTGTGAATAGGTTTGGGAAGTTTTCATTGATAACTTATTGAAATATGGCCTTTTCGTGATGGCTTTTTGGATGCCCAATGAGATATACATTATATCCATTCCAATAAACACTTATTAAATGCCTACTGTGTGCCAAGCACTGTGCTAAGCTCTGGGAATACAATTAATTAAAAGAAATCTAGTCCTTGCCCTCAAAGGGCTTTCAGTCTAAAGAGGAAGAGGAAAGGAGAGTAGGAAAGAAAGGGTTGTAGGGGGACTCCAAAGGAGGTGAGAAAGTAGGGAGGGGGGATTTGGCACTGGATATGCCCAGCCTGGGGGCATCTTGTTCCATGGAGTTGAAACCAGGTAGAGCAATAGACACAAAGTGGAGTGATAGATCTCTATTACCTATTATTATGTAATAGATTACATGTAGAAGGCCAGCTTTGAGAAAGTCTATTCTGGGATAAGATACAGGCCAGAGGCCTGTTCTTGCCCTTGGGCTGTTAACTCAGCACGTGGGCTCTCCATTCCCCTCTCTGCCCCCTCCCCCCCACATATACTGCTCAGGATGAAGGCTCTTCAAGCCTCCTCGGTACAGACCTGCTCTCACGGCACACACGTGCTAAATACCACCTATGGGCTATTAGCACAATGTTGTTTATGGTAAAAAGGGAACAAAGCAGGAGGAAGTCATGCAATGCAAATTTTTCACACGTGGACTTTTTGATTCTGCTTGCCTGAAAAAGTATATAAGCCTTTTCCCTCAGCTTAATAAACAGAGCTGTTCTTTACTCTTGCGCTTGGCCCGTGTTTTCTTTTCATACTCCGTGGCGTTCGGCCATCTCCAGCCATTTCTGCACCACAGCTGCTGGTGGCAACTACATACTTATGTTGTACTTACATCCTATTATAATTATACATTATGTTGTTGTTATTCAGTCATTTCAGTCATGTCTGAGTCTTTGTGACCCTATTTGGGGTTTTCTTGGCAAAGACACTGGAGTGCTTTGCTATTTTCTTCTCCAGCTCATTTGACAGATGGGAAACTGAGGCAAACAGGGTTAAGAGACTTGCCCAGGGTCACACAGCTAGTAAATGTCTGAGGCTGGATTTGAACTCAGGTCTTTTGACTCTAGGCCCAGCATGCTATTCACTGCACCGTCTCACTGTCCTAATTATACATTATAGCTATCTCTATTTGTGTGTGACTCTGTGTGTGTGTATGTGTGTGTGTGTGTGTGTGTGTGTTGCCCCAGTCCCGAAGCCCATTTATATGGGACTCTCTTATTACAGGTAGAGATAAAGCCCCCATCTCCTAAAGTCTTTGGATGTGCTTCAGGTCTCTTCAGGTCCCGAGGTTGCTTCGGGTACTCCCAGTGTTGAGAGAGGAGATAGATGAGGCCACATCAGGCTGGTAAAGGGAAGAAGCCAATGGGGCTGGCGGTCACAGTCACCGTGGAGTCCCTGTCCCCAGCTTGCTACTCTACGAGACTTCAGTGAACTTCCCCTTGGGGGAGCTCTGTGACTCTTTCTGTCTCTCTGTCTCTGTTTCTCTTACTTTCTGTCCCTATCTCTGTCTCACCCCCTGCCCTTGTCTCTCTCTGTCTCTCTCCTCTATATCTCTGTGTCTCTGTCTCTGCTTCTCTCTCTCTCTCTCTCTCTCTCTCTCTCTCTCTCTCCCTCCCTCCCTTGGTCAAGCTGAGTTATTTTACTCCCAGTGGCAGGGCTTTCCCCCTCCCCCCCGATTGTCTGGTATAGACTCTCCTGTGGATTCCTTCTCTAATTTGTTTTGCTATTGACTCAAATGGGTTTTTTTTGCGCTTCACTATGTGTGTTCATTGTAGAATTAGTATTTGGTTTCCCCAGTAATAAAATAGTGATCAGAAATTAGACTGAATTTGGAAAGTCACATCACCTAGACTACGGCTATCCAAAATGCAGCCCACAGTGTGATTTATGCTGCCCCCTAAGAGCATAGAAATTTACATAAATGCTTTAGTAAACAAAGCCTAGCTACAGCAGAGCTCTCACTAAAATGGCAAATCAAAATATGTTGTCTATTGTTACAATAAAAACCTAAGGTTGGACAGCCCTGCCCTAGAGCAATCAAATTTAATTGTTAGATATAATTCTAGGCTGATAACCAGATTGGTAGATAGATATCATTCGAGGCCAGTACCCCTTCTCTCTAATGGGGGGGCAGGGGGACAACTTCCTGATCCTAGCCTCCTGCTTCCCCTCCTGGCAAGAATCAAAGCCCACTTTGGAGGAGAGACCAGAGTTGTCTGTTCTGCCTCCATCTGAGTCACACAATGGCACTCCCACACTACATGGAGAGGACTGCCCTCAAATATATGTATATACGCATATATGTATATATGAATAATATTTATGCGTGGATATATGTGTATATACGGATATTGGTTTCTTGACCTGTTTTCCATGTCAGTTGTATTTATATGGGATACCTGGCCTTTTCTTCTATTTTTCCCTATTTTAACTTTGGTTTAGTATTTCTTATTGTCTCATGAAGCAATTGACTTCTGTTTGGGGCATTCTAATTTTCAGGAAGTGTTTTTTATTGGGGTTGAAGTTTTGTATCTCTTACATTAAACTGTGCTCCTGCCCCCTCCTGGATGTTTCTCAACAGTCAAGTCAAATGAATAAGTATTTAAGGACCTACTATGTGCTAGGCACCATGATCAGTGCTGTGGATACAAAGTGTGGAAAATATTATACTATTTTATATCATTTCTAATTTCAACCAGACCCAAAGCCTGAATTAATGAGTAACTGGATGAAGATCCAGGACCTGGGCTTCTTTGTTCTCTCTAAAAGTTTGCTCAGGCAATACCCTTACCTCTGTCAGCAAGGCCAGATCATTAAGGACATTACCCTAACCCCAAGAGAGATTACCTTGCTTAATATTCTACAGGTATATACTATGTTATGGAATGTAATGAGACACAGAGATGCTAGGCTGTAGTTTCAACTGACTTTTGTCAACATCCTTTACAACTCTATTCCATTAAGGAAAATCCTCTTCTTGTATCATGGTTAAACATACATGGGGGTCATAAAAAATGAGGTCATACAGGCTTGCTAGCTCTGCTAAAATAACATATATAAGTTTTCTCATTGCTTTGTTCAGGCAGCCAGAGTTTATACTCTGACTCCTTGTACGTACAAGTAAGCTAGGTTCACTGTGCTTTAAGGGAAAATAATAAACAACATGGATTTTTCTATCACTTAGCTCTGTTGTTTCCTTCAACCAAATTTTCAGGTTTAACAGTTATGGTGCCGTGACTTTCGGATGGAAATGATGGAAACGGGACAATGCAGCCCAGCCTCGCCAACGCTTTTGGGCGCCATAGGATTAATTTTTCCTGGAATTTTGGCCTTGACAAGGTGGGGTAAGTTGTCTCTCTTCCCAGCTTCCTAAAAGAACTCCCACAAAATTGGTTGAAGTCTGAAAATTCCCTTTAAGGTAGCTCTGGGGGCAGGGATCATTTCTGCAGGCAAACGCACATAGATCCCCTGGAAACACTGATTGATCTAGAAAATTAACTATGGATCAGTCAAAAACTAGAATTAGAAGTCCAAATGTTCCTCCACTCCCTTCCTTCCTTCCCTTGGAGGCCCTGATCCTGGGGAGAAAAACCGCACTTTGCTCTTTCCCTCCCCCTCTGCCTCCCAGGAAAGGCTCTGATCCGGAGGGAGGTAACTCTGTTCTGCTTCCTCCATCTCCCCTTTCCCCCTTCCTAAGGGATAGGATATGGAGAGTCAGAAAAATCAGGAACGCCAAGGCTTCCCCAAAGACCATAGGGGTGCTAATAGCTAACTCGTGAAAGCTTCTAATTCTCTGTTGTTTAAACTCTGAGCTCAGTCTGTATTTGTTCTGTATTTGTTTTGTTAATTGTCTGTTAACTGTCTGTGTGAGAGCGTGTGCTGTGAAATGCCTATACCAGGTAAAATCTGAAATGCAGGTAGCCAGAGAATTCTAAGGCTGCAGTTAGGGAAACAGAGACTCTTTTTTTTTCAATGTCTGGTCTGGCCAATCAGACTTGAAGAGAAAAACAGAGCTGAAACATTTTAGCAGATTCTGGGATTTAATCATTAAAAAGTTTGAAAATTGGTTAGTCGGATTTTGGGACAGAACTCCTGAGACTGTAAAATCCCTCCAGGAGCTCACTCTTGCTAAAACACCCTCCCAATGCTGATCACTTAGGTGAAGTTTACTTGAGTTACAATCATTGAGATCTTACATCATTGTCTTGTCTCTGACAGAGCCAGAGCTGCAGTAAAAGTTAGAGCAGCTAAAACAAACTCCTTTCCTCCCAAATCAGATTAGGAGAAGATAATGCAGGAGAGCTGTTGGGAAAACTTAATCTTTCCCCACCTGGCAAAAGGAGGAGAAGGACAGAATTTCACAGACTGACAGTATCATGACAGTCCTGTGCCCATGGGTACCTTTGTAGCTCATCCTTTTTGGCAAAGTTTGGAATTGTCACCCAGGTCCTATGCATTCTGCCCGCTCTGTCCCTAGCAGCTGCAAACTGCCCTAGGCTCAGTAACTTCTGCAGTTGTGGGGGAAGCGTGAGGTAGATGGATTTGGACTTTCTGACTCCCAGAATTGTCACCACTGGGATACTAGCTTCTGCTCTAGGTAACTTCACGCTTCTGTGTTCCAATTGCAACACTGTATTTTAATCTCTGTTTGACCTGTTTCCTGATTTATAAAGGGAAAGTAATAATGATGGTTGTTACGGGATCAAAATGATAGTGATCGTAAAATGCGTAACATAAAGTCTGGTATATGATAGATACAACATTATTATCTCTCTGATTTAATGTAATTGTTAACTTCTGAAGTGGTTTTTAAATACCAAAAGTAATAAGCTGAATAATTTCTATATGTGAAATCCGGAAATGCAATAGATGTCATCTGAAAATTATTGTTTCTGTGTTTCTAAACTTGCATTGTGTTCCCAAAATTCTCTTAGATTGTGGAATTTGAGAAGACCATTGTGTGGTAAGAAATGATATTATAGCAATTTTGATCTGATTTTGATATATGTGAATTGGGTTTTCAAAGGGATGTGATAAAATTTGGAACTGTTATATGTGGTTATAACAAGAAATAATACTGATATTTAACCATGAGAACAGACTTTCTGTGTGAAAAAGTTTTCTATTATGAGAATATATCTGGCGATTAAAAGTTATAGTTTCAAATGATGAGATGAAAGATTCTCTGTGCATGGAGATTTAGACATGTGTTCACCTAAATTGATAAATGGGTTGTTTCAAGTTTTAAAATGCATGATTATGTTTAGGGCACTGTTACATTTCTGAATTGTGTAATTTGACAAACAGATGTATCAGCGATATTGAAAAATGTGGTAATCTTTTACAATGCTAAGGGAATTGGGCCTTAGAAATTAAAATGTTACCACTAGTGAGTAAAATAATTCCTCTTATAATCTGGATGTTGTTAGATTAAGAATTGTAGTTAATTAAGAAATTGAGGTTATTAACTGAAACAAGAACTTTTGAAACCATCTAGTCATGAATTCTTATCAATGTTGTGTGGTTTTCTGTGTAGAGGAATTCTTATGGAGAAAGTTTTTAAAGTCCTGGTAAATGTTATTATTGTGATAAGGTAAATTAATTGGGTATGTAATTATAGAAACTAAGTGTCCTCCCATTATAACACTTTTTGACTAAGGAACTTTGTAATATCTAGGAATTCTGGGCAATATTTGAGAATGAGGACATTTGGCACCAACTTAGTTAATGAATTCCAGCATTTAAGGGTTAATTTGCTTTAAGGAAAAGAAGGAGATGTCTATCATTTTAAAACCTTCTAAATAATTGTCTTCAGGAAAGTTTAGCGAGCATGCCTTTTAACATCAGGATAAAATAATTTTAAACTGTTTTTAATAAAGGGAAATAATTCTAGAAATTCTGTAATAACAAAGAATTGAGTTGTTATAATACCTTGAAAAAATAGGGGTATGATTTTCAAGCCTGTATCATCTAAAGATGTATTTATGTATGTTAATCTGGAGGTTTATGGACTAATTTGTGAATGAATCCAAATGTTTAAAGGTTATTTTGCTTTAAGAAGGGAAAATACTTTTGAAAAATGTTCTGTAAAAATCTTTTTGTATAATTTTAGAAGGCCTGCTGAATTTCTACCTGTAAGCCAACTGGTTGCAGTTAAAATCTATTGTGAGTCCTTGGAGTTTCTGGGTGAGAACCTTATTAGAATTATTATAATCTATAGAAGCCTTGGGAGGGAGGTTGAAGGCCATTCAATGTCTTATTCAAGGCTCTTTTTTGAGTAAGGAGGTTGGAAAGGACAGTCTGAATTCCTTACTCCTCCTCGCCCTTAATTTAGATAAGAAGATTCACCTTAGCCCACCTGTCAGAAGGGAAAGAAAGGGGAGGGGCAACAATTACTAGGATTTGAGTTTTTACTGAAAGAAAGAACAGTAGGGGTCAGAAGCCTAAAACACCTGGCTTTTTAAAGTCAGCAAAAGTGATGCGTTTTTAGGATAAGATTGGGTTTCAAGGAGGATGTGGGTCTTAAGGATACAGTTCTTATTAGTGAAGCTTGCCTTCTGATGGAAAAGAACCCGCCCTCAGGGGGAGATGAGATGGCAGATCTCTCTAATAAGTGTTCCTTTTAGAATGAGTTATGACGAAAAACAAATCCCCCTTTTTTGTGTCTTTGTGTGTTTAAGAAGCTGGAATGGGATTCCAGTATACACATTTATGACAACGAAAGTACTAACTTATGAGTTGTTTTGTGTTATGGCTGAAATGAAGGCTGAGTAATGGGTTTGAAAGATTTGGAAAGGTAAATTAAGGTTGAGGGAAAATAGGAAAGGCAGATAAGAAAGTTTAGGGACAAATGGGAGTTAGCTAAGCCTCTCCTTTCCCAAAGGAATACTAGTTTCAAATGGTTTAAGTTAAGTTGAGAGTGTGAGAAAGTATTTTAGAAGACAGAAAAGAGATGTAGCTTGATTTGATAATTATTAGCTCAATGAAATTTGGGACAGTCCTATCTGAAGGATATTTATTTGCTATTTAAGATTTTATGGGACTACAATTTAATATTGTTTTAAGCTCTGATTACAGGAATAGGTCACATGAAGCCAGTAATGGCATGGCAGGCACTGCAAGCTGAGAACTTGAAAGGTCTGTGCCTGGGAAAAGTCTTGAAGACGACCTTGGACACAGCCTAGGTAGGATCTTCCTGACTCTATTTCCCAATTCTGCTATTTCTTTTCTGAAAAGGAAAATCTCCATCTGGTTACTCCTAAGCCCTGCTTTCAGCACCTGGTGACTATAAGATTGGCTATCAGATATGACTCATGCCTGGAATCAAACAGAGCTAAGGAAGTTCTTTCCTTCTGTTAAGGTATATGACATAGTCTCTAGTTTCCTTTCATAGCAAATTTATATTATCAGGAAGTTTTGTAAGCACAATGCTAAATCTATTAGGTAATAGATGAATATTGGAATATCTCTGAGTTATTATAATAGGATGCAGGAAGGAATAGCTTACAATTTTAACCTATGTTCATAACCAAATAAAGAGTAGAAGGAGTATAGAGATAACATCCTCCAAAAGGAGGAAATGATTAGACAAAGTAATAAGGCAAAGATGTAATGTGATAAATGTCTAATTAAATAGGATAGCAAATTTTGAGAAAAAGGCAACAGGATCAGATTGATTCCTCTAAGAATTACATACAGATGTATATGACTGGCTCCAAAATTTATCAGTCATGGAAATTCAAGCTAATAAGTGTGTTTTGGTAATAGGATATTAAAGGTGGATTTTTGTACAAGAAAATTGTATAAGATAGTGGTACAAGTGAAATTATATCTCCTTTGTAAGGTATCTGTCTGATAATTTTAAAAGGAAGATGAATTCAATTTATGGTTGGACCTTTATATTTTAAAGGATTCTTATACCAGGTACAAAATTTAGGTAAGGTTAGAAACAGTAGATGATATATGAACTGAAATACTCTGAAGTTTAAAAAAGAAGAGCCAAATTTAAGTGATTAAGATATATTAAGTAAGAATTGTCTGAGAATTTCTAGATCTGAACCAGAGAAGCAGAATTCTCTTTTACTATCTAGGGACCAGATAACTACAATCAGGCATCTGGGATTCAAGAAAAAAGTGCCACTTTAAATAGATATTGGAAATATGTAACTGGGATACTGAACCATTTATTGTATTTGTTTGAATTTAGCCCTGCGTGGCTGGGACCTATGTTGTGCTGTTTTTCTCTCAATTATCAAATTATATGTGTTCTGGGAGCTCCTGTCAGATCTGACTACTTCTACAGCTGCCAACTTGTGTATATGTACTCCTTGATCCTTCTGTCACATCTGCTCCTGATCCCAAATGGACATCTGCACCCATAGGAGACCTTGCCCTCCAGTTTCAAAGAGCCTGAAGGGGACAGCATCAGACGCAGGCAACCTTCCCAAGAGCCTGTACCAGAACCTGAACGAAGAACTGCTCTTTCCCTTTCTGAGTCTGTTGCATTCCCAAGACTGTTTACCTGTACCTTTGGTGTCTTTAGCTTATTTTACTTAGGTGCTTGTGTTGGTAACCAAAAATGGGCTCCTTAGCACTTAGTCAACAAGTGCCCTTGACTAGTTTGGCTTTTTCCCCTGAACTGAATGCTGTTTGTATGTTGGGTTGGAGTAAGCTTGTCGGCCCCTTCACCTTGCTTCCCTTGCTTAAGCAGATCGAAAAGAACCTGTGCTTTCCCTGGAGTACCTTACACCCCTGCAGAAGCCGGATGGTTAAAAACAGCTTCCGTTGGAGCCAGAGGCTGCTACAGCCACAGCCACAGCCGAAGCTGAAGCAGGAGCTGCCGGTAGCAGAGCTGACCTACGGGAGGAAGCTGAACAAGGACTTGAGGCCAGTGGGTAATCTTTTTACCATAGAGGGGGAAGCATGATTTTGCTTTACACCATCATGCTTCTCTGTAGCCTCCTGGTTACTCTTGTGAGGCGTACTTATTGGGCCTGGAAGCTTTTGATCAATATGTCAAAATGGGGATGCTGGTTCATGGGTTGGTTACTGTGGAGCCTAAATATATGCTTTGATTCTTCTGCCTCCTACTTTGAGTTTCTTATATCCAGTGGTTCCGAACCTTTCAGACATATATATGATCCTCTTTGAGATTATAAACTCTGCTCTCCTAATACAGTGCTCTAGTTTCCCCATTGTGCTCCCTACTGATACCCCTTGCAACTTGCTTCTCCTGATTGTTTACAAGTAGTTTATAATTACTGTCCATCTCTGGGGATGTCCAAACACAGAAAGAGAAAAAAAAACCTGAATCCACCTAGATAAGGATTTTTAGCCATACCTTAATTGGTCTTCGGGTGAAGCTTTCAGCTTACCTTTGACCAAAAGGAGGAAATGTGGAAAATATTATACTATTTTATATCATTTCTAATTTCAACCAGACCCAAAGCCTGAATTAATGAGTAACTGGATGAAGATCCAGGACCTGGGCTTCTTTGTTCTCTCTAAAAGTTTGCTCAGGCAATACCCTTACCTCTGTCAGCAAGGCCAGATCACTAAGGACATTACCCTAACCCCAAGAGAGATTACCTTGCTTAATATTCTACAGGTATATACTATGTTATGGAATGTAATGAGACACGGAGACTCTAGGCTGTAGTTTCAACTGACTTTTGTCAACATTCTTTACAACCCTATTCCATTAAGGAAAATCCTCTTCTTGTATCATGATTAAACATACATGGGGATCATAAACGTGAGGTAATACAGGCTTGCTAGCTCTGCTAAAATAACATATATAAGTTTTCTCATTGCTTTGTTCAGGCAGCCAGAGTTTATACTCTGACTCCTTGTACGTACAAGTAAGCTAGCTTCGCTATGCTTTAAGGGAAAACAATAAACAACATGGATTTTTCTATCACCTAGCTCTGTTGTTTCCTTCAGCCAAATTTTCAGGTTTAACAAAAGGAAGCCAAAATCAATCCATGCCCTTAAAGGAACTCCCAGACTAATGGGGAAGATAACATGCAAATGACAATGGTCAATAAAAATATGTCAATAAAGGGGAGGCACTAATATTGAAGAGGAATTAAGAAGCCTCTTAATGAGGGTGGAAGAGGAGAGTGTAAAAGCTGCTTGAAGCTTAATATGAAACAAGCCAAAATCTTGGCAACTAGAACAGAGCGGGAGAAGAAATGGAAGCAGTGTCCGATTTTATACTGTTGGGCTCAAAGATCACTGCACGTGGTGCCTGCAGCCATGACATTAAACGATGCTTTTGGTCCTCGGAAGGCAAGCCATGGAGAATCTGGACAGCAGGCTGAAAAACAAAGTTATCACCTTGCTGCCAAAGGGCCACATAGTCAGAGCTTTGGTTTTTCCACTGGCAATGTATGACTTTGAGAGTTGGATTGTAGGGAAAGCTGAGTGCCACAGAACTGATGCTCTCGAATTGTGCTGGAGAGGACTTTTGAGAGTCCCTTGGACAGTAAGGAGATGCGTGTGTGTGTGTGTGTGTGTGTGTGTGTGTGTACATGTATACACATGCACATATACATACATACATACACAATACACACACACATTTAATTGACACAACCTTGGTGTCTTCAATGTCCAACAAATTTCTAAGCGCTCCACAGCTCCTGCTTCAGCTGCTGGCATGGCCATTGGAACAAATTGTTCTCATCTGCCAATTCCATCTAGGGAGGCCTTTACATGCTTGGGGTAGACATCCCTTTAACTTAGGGCCAGGTTTGAAGCCTGTTGGTTACGATCGACCTGGCTTAGCCCACCTGCTGAGATGGTTTTACAGGCATGGAGCCGCCACCCACTGGGCCAAGGGCTGGATGGTCAATTCAAAGGTCCCAAAGAGGGAGGTGAAGTCTCCTGAAGTTCCCTCAAATTTAATAATCATCTCTCTAGAGCCGGGAGGAGCAAGCTGCAGCCCAACTACCATCAGGACCCTTTCAAGTGGAAGACCAACTCTGAGAGAGGCTGGTTTGGGACCATGTTCTACCTGTGGAGTGGGGATAATGGTGATTCCTTTGGCGTACATGCCAGGCTGCAGCCCACTGTGTTCCTTTCCACTGGATAGAGTCCACATGGATCTTTGAGAATGTTTAAAGGACACTTGACTGCATCTGTCACTCAGAATTCTTAGGCATCTCTGGGGAACACTCTTTTTGGAATTGCCTGAAATACAAAATAAATGTGACTGACAGATGTGATGACAGACACAACCTGAGGCTGTCGTCAGCAGTATTTGTTCCTGTTTTACATGCCAGGGGTCTAGTGCTAGGCATGGGAGGAAGCAGCCAAGGTGCTCCGCTATGTTCTCGCTCCTGCCACAAGTTCGGGTCTCCTCTCTACACATGCAGGGCAGTTTTGTCCATTGTCTCCTGAAGTTCTGTTCTGGGGTAGGCATTTCTATGTGCTAGTGAAGCAGCTTTCCATCTAGAGGAAGGGATTCATGCATGGAAGTCTGCCTCTGGTCCATTTTCTGCTAATAGAATCATAAAATTAACTAAGGGGGCTTCACGTGGGAAAGGGACCTACTGAAGTCTCCATCATGTCAGGGTCCATCACCCGAGTGTGCTGTAGCTGGGGCATGCTGGAGCCAGCTC